>NW_017670811.1:179457-263642 GCF_001879085.1 Nicotiana attenuata
TTGGCCCCCCCCCCCCCCTTAAATTTAATTTATTTATTTTTAAAAATTTACAATAAATATTTTGAAAGTATTTTCTATTAGTAATTACCAATTTTTTACAAATTAGTTAAGTATTAGCTTTGAAATTAATAACCTATCATTAGTATTATGTAATTACAGATATACTACTAGTAAAATATTTTTAAATACACCATAGAGGTTTTATAATTTATTTACGAATTACTTCTCAAATTTTGATTAATTAGATTACTATAATTCAAACTACTGTTATAATTTTAAAGAATAAAATATTTTATAAATAATTAATTACAATAGTTAGTAGTGTATTTGATAATTATAATTTTACAATATTTTATTGAAAATTAATAAAGTTAAATTAAATTAATTTTGAAAAGGGTTAAAAACTAAAAGGCTACAATTACAATTCCTTAATTAAATACAAAGTGACTATTCATTAAATCAATTCCAGCCCAATACATAAGTCTAAGTCCGAAAATAACCCAGGTCCAATCCCCCCCCTTCACCACTTTGGCAATCTATGCCATTCTCATTGAACCAATAAGATTGTGCCATGTCACCCGTCCTTATCACTCACAAAACAAACACACATGCGTCTGAACTATTAGTCCATCTTATCGACTACTTACATTTATTCTCCGATTTTCTCTTAATTTTTATACATCCGTCAAGAGATCTCATCTCCACCGTCAAAATCCTATAATCTGACGGCCACCAAAATTCCTCCCCATAACCCTTAAATGCCTGAATTATCAGGGCCGTTGGTCATCAGATCCAATAGCCTATATCTCGTCTCTCAAGTTTAACCTTAGAGACGCCTCCCAAACCCCTAACCCTAAAATCATTCCCCCCAAGCTCTGCCGCCTCTCTTTCCCCTTACTCTCTGTTTTCTCTCAACCTCACAGCCCAAATCAATCAAAAAACCTTGCACAAATTCGTGCAAGGTCATGAATTCACCCAAAGATTCATCTTCCTTCTCTCTCACATTCGCAATTCTTGCTGAATCTTTCCTCTTTCATCGAATTACATCCCATATTTTCGTACGTAAAATACGTCGTAAGTCAATTAATGTAAGCTCAGAAATGAAATCATCTTTGAGAGTACATAAAGTAATTTAATCAGGTTACCTTGGAGGTTACAAATATTTAAGATCATGAATAACAAGTACCAAGAGGGATGGAAAGCTTAGAGCTAAACAAATTGAAGAAAATAAGTTTCGTCGAAAGTCGACAAGTTTGGTGTTACACCCTGTGCGTCCTGAGGTGACGTTTAATGAATATGAGACTTGTTAATCATGATTAAAATGAGTGTAATGTAATAATATTACTATATATGATGTTCGGATATAAAAATAAAGTTTGGAAAAAATCAAATTTATGTTGCGGAAAAACCGATTAAGGATTTGTCTTGTAAAAAAAGCTTTTTGAGCAATACATTTTGTATGCTATATGAAGTCTTTTTGGGCCATATTTTATACCAAATTGAAGGTATTGGTAATTTAGTTTCCAATACTCTTCACCATTCATTCACACGACGTCCGGATAAAAAAATATAAGTATCAGAAGAAGGACCAATGCTAGGGTGCCAAGCTACCACCTCTTTGACTTTTAAAAAGTAGATATATATGCCTTAAGTCTTCTTTTTCTTCATTTTTACATATAACACAAACATATAAGACCCATAAACTTACCCTTAATCTCTCTACAAGGGTTTCAAAGAAAATTAATATCCGGGTACGAAATCCAGAAGCGATAACATTTGAACGATCCCTATGATGTAAGTATCATTATACCGCCTCTCTTTTTCTTTGTAGTTTGAGTTTTCGAAGGTACTTCATAGTTAAGAAAACGCCTAATTTCTGTATAAGCTTTTGAATTAGGAAGGTTGATAAATTTGTTTCCTAATAGTTAGAACTCACAGGACGTTGATCAGAAGCCGTGAGTTCGATATATTCAACTTTTAGTGGGCTATGTTGTAGTCCACTTGTGTTGGCCTCTTGTGCTGCTTATTTATTGAGTTTGGAAGGATAAAGGGCATGAAGAAACGCCACATGTGGTAGGGTAGTGGGGTGGTCGCTCGTCGTTGTAGTTTCAGGCTATCTGATAACATGTTGATTGGGTGTGCTATGGTATATTTGGGGTTTTTGTTGTATCATAGGTCCCAAATTGTAGTTAAGTTGTTTTTAATTTCTAATTGTATTGCTATGGCTGTTGTTGTTGGTATATGGTATTGGAGGAGGCCCTTGTTACAGTGGAGATGCTGCCCAAATTTACATAAACGAGCTACTAGTTTAAGTTGCGGTCTTAGCCTTTACTCAGCACTAATTTTGAATCTCCTTATGCTATGGTAGATTGAGTTGAGTTGTTTAAAGAATTTCTTGGAAGGTATTAAGGAATCAACAAAGTTAAGGGATGTTAAGGCTATCCCTTCTTTCCTTTTGGCATGAGCCATATGATACAAACGAAACGAGCAAACGCACAACTTTCATAAATGACTCTATTCATAGAAGTACTAAGGGTGCGTTTGCTCTTGATTACCCATGTATCCTATTTTTATATCGTCTGTTCATGGGTCTTAGAAAATACATAAGTTGATAAAGTTTATCCGAAGACATATTGATCTTATGACATTCCGAGAGATTTTATTGAATTACTTCATTATACATTGCATTCATTTATACATGTACATTGACCCTTGACCAGATGGTATTATATATGCATATATTATATGTATATGGGGTATGGAGAAAGGTTACAACGTTATGCACCACTACCTAATCAGCTGGTATACTTTGATGATTTCGCCCACAGAAGCCGAGGTGATATGATGGGATGCCTTCGAAGGCTTGATGATGTTATGTACGCATATACCTATGTAATATATGACATTTATATGCATATGCATGACAATATAAAGTGTTTCATGATTCATGATTCATAGAGCTATTTAGACTTACAGGTTGAGTTCTTTACTCCATGTTTCTTTCATGTCTTTATATACTAATTTCATGCCTTACATACTCGATACTTTTTTTGTACTGACGTCCTTTTTTCTTTGGGAAATTGCGCCTCATGCCTATAGGTCTCGATAGAGAGGTTGACAGTCCTCCTAGTAGGCTATCAGCTCAGCGTAAGGTGTTGGTGCACTCCACTAGCTCTGGAGTTGCCTATTTGGTCAGTATACTTTGGACATGCATTGATCTGTATGGAACGACCCTGTCCCGACTTTTATGACGTTTATGTACTCTTAGAGGCTTGTAGACATATGTCATATACATGGATACTTGTATGACCTTGTCAGACTATGTTTTGAGTATACAAATGATCGTATCGGCGTTATAGGCCCGTATGTCACGTGTATAAGTTTCTATATCATGTTGGGTCGTCCTACGTCTAGTATTCCCTTATGTTTTATTCTGGTTATCTCATGAAGGCCTTTTTGGCCCATTTACCCATGATGGTATGATAAGAAAGATATGTTACGTTGGTACTCGGTTGGGTAAGGCACCAGGTGCCCATCGCGGCCCATCGGTTTGGGTCGTAAAAAAAGTGGTATCAGAGCAGTTCTGTCCTAGGGAGTCTACATGCCGTGTCTAGTAGAATCTTCTTTGTGGGTGTGTTGTGCACCACACTTATAAGCAGGAGGCTAGAGGGCATTTACGATTGTCACTCTTTCTTCTTACTCTAGATTGTTTGGTAGAGCTCAGTTGTAATAATTCAAACTCCTATATTCTACTTTATTCGTAATGCAACGATAGCTACATCTAGAAAGATAGTTGGTAAGAAATTTAATGTGCTTGTGGAAGAGTTGAGTAAGAGGAACTCAATTTTCTATCATGCTTATGATGAGTAAATGTGAGGTCTTCAGTAGATCATGTGTGCACTTAGACGTGTAAGCTTCTTGATAAGGAGCCTTAAGGCAAGAATATCTATCCACCCATATGGTAAAAGGCAATAAGAGAATCATTAGGTAGATACAAGTTTCAACAAGCAAAAGAAGCAAAGTGAAGAAGGGTACGAGGTACCCAGTTAATGAAGATTATCAGTATTTATAATTCAGGCAAAGAAATATAAGCATTCTGAGTTACTTTCAATAGTGACAGAGATATATACAATTGACCTTACTCGTCTTAGTTTTTCCCTATGGGAGCTAACAGATGTAGTTTAAGAGAAGGATGGGATATCAGGATCCATATGGGGTTAGAGTAACCCAAAATAGTGGATGGATTGTTATCATTAGCTAACATTTCCGAAGGATAGTGCAAACATGGTAATAGATCTTCTTGTGAGATACCCAGATGGTGCACTCTACAATAGTACAGTTAGATATGAATACTAGAATGTTCAAAAAATTTAGAAGATAGGCAATAGATATCTTGAAGGATTAAATATTTACCTTAGTATGGCTCCCATCCCTAGAAAAGAGAGAACGTTAGGCAACCCGAAGAACCAATGGATGGAGCAAGGGGAGCTAAAAGCGAAATAGTGTTTTGTTGAAGTTTTTTAGAATAAGGTGATAGCCAAAAATACTAGAAGGAGAATAAGAAGAGAGTAAATGAAGCATCATGAATAAGATGTGATAAGTGAGTGATAACGGTATATCAAAATATGACAGGATGACATATACTATAGTCAAGTGAAGGGAAAGACAAGAGGAGACATGCCTTAAAATAATAAAAGAATATAAGTCATAAATTCATATCCTCATTTCGAGAAATAAGTTGGCGGCATCAACGTTATTACTAGAAGGAAAAGGTAGACCCAGAGTAATAGAAATCGGTGTGGGCTAGTGAACAAGATAAACGGATTAGGGACCGAAGGATTTGATAATAGTCGACATCGTGACAACTTCAGAGATCATGTTCCAGCAATAATAGAATGGACAACAAAAGAATAACCTTTCAAAGTCATTCAGGAAGACGCTTCCCTAAAGCAAGCACTGTGAGAAGAGTTAAGCTTAAGGGACTAAGTGTGCCGGTTACACTAGGCATCACCTTCGTGCATATGAAATTCATTTATCCCTATTACAGAAGGGTTACCACAAGGCGAGTAAGAGTTCATGAAGATGTGAAAAGAGGCCAAAGATGAAGAGGTAAAACATTTATAGGTAAATATTCATAACATTAAATGTTAGTACTCCCCTAAAGGAGGAAGATGTTGTGATATGGAATTAAGTCGGAGTTATGTGGTTCAAGTAACTATGGAATAGTAAATGAAGAATGTTGTAGAAAGGCGAAAGGAATGAGATTGCATTTATTCAAATGCTATAGATATGATATGACTCCAGAACATTATGCAAGCACGACGCCGGGGAGAGGCGGTAAGGGTTCCAGCACCAGATGTTAATTATAAATAAGTGCAACTGAACACTTGATACATAAGGAGCCAGTGCGAGGGGTAAGCTAAGACAAAGGACATAACCCAAGAGAGATATTCTTGAGAAATATTCATATAGGAGTTGGGGTAATTAAAGGTACCGTATTAGTTTTACAGAAATAAAAGAGAGTGCTACTGGAAAGACAGTAAAAAATTACAGTTTAGAAGCAACCCTACGAGCACAAGGGCGTTGAGGTAAGTAACTATGGATAATTAAGGAGACCAAGAACATTAAAAAATTCTGTCAGGTATATGATGTAATAAGCTCTCAGCTTTAAAAAATTCAGAGGGTTTCCCCTAAGTACTACAACAAAAGACTAGCTGAGGAAATAAAGGAAGAAGACTTCAACCTAAGCATAGTGACCTAAAGAGGAAATGATCTTGTAACAACAGTCTCACTACAACATTGTATCCACTCCATAAAAAAGTAGGACCTATCATGGCTAATGAACGGGAAGTAAAAATCAAAAGTGATATTTAAGATCATATGAGTTACAGGAAATTTCAGTATTCGTGGGCACTACGATAAGCCAAGCGTTCATGCAGCAAGTGGCAAAACAACCAGGAAAAGTAATTGCTTAAATTTAAAGACAACTGAGAAGGAATGAATGGAAATCTATGGTGCTAGCAAGTTAAAGGAAGTTTGCGAGTAGTATGAATAGATTTGTGAAGGTTGCAAGCTAAAGTATCGTAGAGAGACAAGGTTTTAGGTAGATAGGAGTAAGAATAAGAAAAGATGAGTGAGAAGGTGACAAGAATAGGTAAGGCCTCAGGATTACGCCCATCAAAACAAGAGAGCTGATGGTTTATGTAAGTTATAGAAAGCTCAGTATAGCTTGAATTAACTTGGAGGAGTCTAAGACTAGGTGCATTTGGAAGAGACGAAATGCTGCCCTGGCAATAGAATAAGGGTGTTATTGTGATATATAAGTGGATGACGTTTAGGCCTTTGATTTAGTAATGATTTAAAGAAAAGGGATTTCATGGATTGCATAGGATTAGAATAACCCCATAAGATGAATCATGTTGGGATACTATGAAATACGGTTATTGAAGTATAGTATCGTCCCTAGGTGGATCAGGCAAATAACTTAAGATGTTCCCCGATGAGATGTGAGACCAGTCGCGCCCCCTTTTTCTCACGAAATCGGGTTTCGACATTTCTGGGACAACTCCTTTTTGAGGGTAGGGAATTGGAAGAGTCGCCACCTAACGGATTAAGGTGCGTTAGGGCACCTAGAGCAAATAACTCATATAACCAGTTTACATCACCAGAGATCAGGTAAGTGCTAGTAATTACCTTGAGGGGAAGGTGTTAGGCACCCCTCAAGGTCCACAACGGTGGGTGCCGATCGAACTTAAATTAAGTGAATTAGTCTAAAAAGGAAGAAAACAATTTGGACAAATACAATATTCAATTTATTTTAAACGGGAGTGTAAGGGGGTGGTTCTAAGTTATTTAGCCTATAGGATCATTCCATGCAATACCTCGTAACTCCCCTTAAGTCGGGGTGTTACCCATAGCATTAGCGCACGGACTATCATCTCCTTACTACCTAATTACTATCTTTAAGTTGTTACTTAAGCGCTCTAGTTTATTCTAAACCGTACCTTATGCGTGCACTACCCGTCCCTTGTCTATGGCCCTGGAGGTGTTAGGACCTCTATTTGGGATGGTTCCAGACCAACCTATGTTATTTAGAATGTGAAACCTAGGCGACAAACAAAACAAATAGGACTTGTAGATAAAGAACAAGTATGGGCTCAGATTGACCTCCACACATAGGCAACAAAAGCACGCAATTAAATCAGCAAATTTGTTAACTTTGGAATCCTATAGGCAGGATATCTATGTGAGAAAACACGGAGTATAAGGACAACTTTGTTAAGGCGAGCGTGAAGACCTATTTGTTTGCCTACTGATTTTATTCAGCATGAATCTGGGCACCTCAAGCAAGAACATGTCACAATTATAAGCCCAGAGTCATCATTAAGTCCTACAGATACGCTGCCTAAGTGATTGACAGTAACGATTGAATTCAGAACAGGATCCTATAGGCATGATTTCTACGAGCTTATCAATTACAGACCTATAGACATGATTTCTAAGCGTAGCACTAATTTTAACTTGTAAAGATAGATTTTATTTCCTATAGGCATGCTTTTTAATTACTGAATTCACTTAAACCTTATAGGCACAATTTCTAGGTTTGAATGGATTTAAATTCTATGGGCATGATATCTATTAACTGTGTACGGGCAGAAATTAAACAGATCAGGGAGTACAGTCAACAAAATCCTATAGGGATGCTTGCTAATGCACATTTGTTGAAACATGTATAAATCCTATGAACAGGGTTTCTGATGCATTGAATTGAACGAAAATCCTATAAGCATGATCTCTAGGATGCAACAAAAAAATACAAAATCAACATGATTACGAAAGTCCTATAGGCAGGATTTGTACACATAGTATAATACTCACATAATTCAATCAGCACAATTGAACCCTATAGGCATGATTTCTACGCAGTTTTAACAAAAGATACAAGAAGAACCCCCCAGCTTTACTAAATATCCCCAAATCTGTTAATACATAGTTATTACAGACCAGAATAGCCAAATGAATTACATAAGATATTAGTTACACTATAGGGAGCCTTCATAGGCCCAAATAAACCTGGGAAACAGGCCTTCCACATAGCAGCTTTGAAGCATAGCAATGATTCACCCATAGCACATTAGAACCAGTCTTCCAGTGTGTCAAAGTTCCCAAGGGCCTCAGGGAACCCGGGCAATGCTCACCAGAACCACACATTCAGAAACAGTTCATGAAGAAATTGGAAAACTAGCCCCCCAGTGAGTTAGAGTTCAGAGGAGTCTCAAGGACCCTAAGCAGTGCTTACATTGGGGTGGTTGAGAACCTAAGTAGGGGTGTTCGTCGGTCAGTACGGTACGGTATTTAGATATTTTGGTTCGGTATTTTCGGTATTCGGTTTCTTAAAATCCTATACCAATACCGTACCTAATTAAATTCGGTATGGTTCGGTGTTTCTCCTTTCGGTTTCGGTTTATTCGGTTCGGTAACTTCGATTTATTCGGTTTGAAACTAACTAGTACATAGAGCCATAGACTCTAATATTCTTAATTAAAGTACTCAAAAATACAAAACTAAATATGTTTGTTGAAAAAAGTTTTTATCCAAAACTAGCAAATATCGACCCAAATAGAAAAAATTGTACATAAAAGAATATTTGATCATTAGAAATGTCTTGTTACTTGTTTGGAGTTAATTGATGAACTTAGAGAATAAAGGAAAGTAAAATTTTAGATTTTTTATATTTATGTTATAATTAATAATATGTGTTTTGTGTAATATAATATATCTTTCGGTACGGTATCGGTATTTCGGTATTTTATTTTAAAATACCAAATACCATACCTAATACCAATTTTTTTTTAAAAACTTAAACCAAATACCATACCAAATACCAAAATACCGTATACCAAATACCAAAATTTTCGGTTTCGGTATGGTAATTCGGTATTTACCAAATTATGCACAGCCCTAAACCTAAGTGACTAAAAGTATGTAAAGGAAAGAAGGGTCATGTTTTAAAAATAGTTGGATTTCAGAAAAAAACAGGATTCAAAACATAGAATTGCAGGCAGAACTACACTAAGGAGACACACATAATTCATATTTAAACACATAGGTCAAATAAATTGAAGTCTAGTTAAGCTAAATACTCATGCTAGACAAATATGGTTTTTAATCACAGAAACAAATAGGCAGAATCATTTGAGTTTAAACATGAAATATGAGTTAAGCAACAAGCTAACTGATTACATGCTTGTAATGTGCAGAGTTCAAAACAGGTGGAGAATTAACAATAATGCATGGAACAGGTTGAACTTTAAACTATGAAAGGGATTTATATTATTCAGAATGACCTAGGCTTAAGTTAACAATGCTGCTGGATGAGATCACATAATCATATAAATGACAGGATCATGCTAGGAATTGAAACAGACCAGTCAAGCAAAGCATAGAGGATGGAATTGCAAAGGATAGAGCATACCAGTTAAGTGAGAAAGCAGGTAAGTATACCACAGCAATGAGGTTCCACAATAATTTTGGCCTTGGCTTTCAGCCGTCCAAAATCAAGAGACACTTAGCACAGAAATCAGAACAAGAGAGCGAGAAAGCTTAAGTTTTTAGTAGTGAGAATAGGAGAGTTCGAGTCTTGTTCTATGGGGGAGAGGGGGAAGGGTTTAAATAGAACTGAATTAGACCACACAAATAAGGTAATAAGTCAATTATACCCAAGTAAGGAATAAAAATAGAAGTAGAATTAATTTAAGTCGGATTCAAATAATTAATAGAACCTAATATCATAAAATCAGGCAAGTCTTACTACAGAATCAGTGTTCAAGTACAAGATCAAATATGGTAAGGAAATAATGAGAATAGGTAAATCGAACAAAATAAGGAAATATCAGTACCATACAAGAAAGGAAAGACTAGAATCTCAGTAAAGATTTCAAAAGCCCTAATTTTTGGGGTAAATAAAATTAGTCGATAGTAACAAAGAGTTGTAATAAAATGCATAGAGACACATGAACGGCAGTATCAAAGAAAAGTGATTAAGAAATCGAAGCCAAATTAGATCTAGAAAGATCTGAAACCCTAATTTTGGGTAAAACACCAAATCAGCCAGAATAAAAGGAGAATAACATAGATTCGTACCAAATAAACATATGTAAGAGTTTATTAAAGGAAACTCATAATCGAATCAGTTTTAATTCAAGTAAAAGAAAGTGTTTAAAACACTAGGTTTAAGTAAATCTCAGAATCGATAAGAAATCAATAGATCTAGAAATAACATAGCAAATATAGACGAAGAAAATGTTTAAAAGACAGTGTTTGAACCAGATTTGGTTCAAATCATAGAGGATCTGAAACCATAACCTTTAGGGCTTAGCGAATCAAGGGAAATATGAGAGAAACATTGCAAATAATGTGTTTGGACTTGAGATTGTCCAGATTCAAAGGGCAAACACGGATTTAGATGGAACCAAATCGGGGTACTTGCCATATTTAGGCAAGTACATAAGTTATTCCCGAATCGGGTACCAAATAAAGGAAGAATCCTAGAATGGTAAGGGAGCAATGGGAGGACCCCATTAGAACAGGGATTCTTGGGGTGTTTGGGTGAGACGGCGGGTTAGGGTTTGAGAGGTGAGGGAGAGACGAGAGGATTCAATGACGGCGGATGGTGTATAATGAATTAGGGTTAGGGCGTTGAGTAATTAAAATGGTGTGGGTGATTGGGAGTCGTTGATCTCAGAAGATCAACGGCTAGAATTAAATTATGGCCGGGCGGGTTAATTTGGACGGGTTTGGGTCTGGGTTGGACAGGTATGGGTACCGGGTTGGACGGCTGTAACGACCCAGCTGGTCGTTTTGCGCTTTCGCGCTTTGATCGCCAGTTCTCGGGCATGACTTGCCCCATGTTATGTATTGTGACTAATGTAGATCGTTGGTTTTGGTTTTCAGGAAAATTTGAAATGAATTTGAAAGAACAGTTTCAGTTGAAAGCTTGGAATTTGAAAGGTTTGACCAAGAGTTGACTTATTTGAATACGAGCTCAGATCGGAGTTTTTATAATTTGGTTAGCTTCTTCGGGTGAATTATGACCTAGTAGCGTGATCGGAAGTGATTTTGGAGGTCCGGTGTAGAATTTGGCTTGAATTGGCGAAGTTAGTATTTTGGCGATTTTCAGTCGATAGGCGAGATTTTGATCCGAGGGTTGGAATGGAATTTCGAGTGTTGCTGTAGTTTCGTTATGTGATTTGGGATGTGTGTGCAAAATTTCAGGTCATTCGGAGGTGTTTTGGTTGGGTTTTTGATCAAATGCGTGTTTCGGAAGTTTTTGAAGAACTTAGGCTTGAATTCGGTGAGAATTGATGATTTTAGTGTTGTTTGATGTGTTTTGATGATTGGAACAAGTTTGAATGATGTTTTAGGATGTGTTGGTGCTTTTGGTTGAGGTCCCGGGGGCCTCGGGGTGATTTCGGATGGCTAACGGGAAGTTTTAACTTGGAAAAATATGCAGAAAATGCAGCAGTAGTTGCAGGCCATATTTGGCCTTCGCGTTCGCGAAGGTAGGTCCGCGTTCGCGGAAGGTAAAGTCCCAGAGCTTCGCGTTCGCGGTTTGGATTCCGCGTTCGCGTAGAAGGAAGTTGGGCCCCTGAGTCATTATGCTTCGCGTTCACGTCTATAGCATCGCACTCGCGGAAGGTCCTGGGAGTATGCATCGCGTTCGCGTGACGAGTGTCGCGTTCGCTTAGGAGGATTTGAGGTCCCACAATATTTGTTCATCGCGTTCGCGGCATAAGGCACGCGTTCGCGTAGTGGTACCAGTTTAAAGCATCGCGTTCGCAGCAATATCATCGCGTTCGCATAGTGTTAATTTGAGAGATGGAAATTTAGTGCTTCGCGATTGCGAGACTTGGGTCGCGATCGCGATGAAGGAGGAACAGTGCTTGGCAGAATGTTATAATTTCATTTCATCCGCGATTTTGGGTCATTTTTCCTCCATGGTTGATCATTTCGAGAGCTTCTTGGTGGAGATTAAAGAGGGATTCGAGGGGAAACGACTTGAGGTAAGAATTTTGGTCTTAAAACTTGATTATATTGTGAAATCCACCTAGAAATTCATGGAACTTAAGCAAAAATGGAAGAAACTAGGGCTTGGGATTTTGAAATTTGATTTGGGGATTTGAAGGGCCAATTGGGGTCAGATTTGAGAACTTTTGGTATGTATGAACTCGTGGGAAGATAAGGAATTTAATAATGTGAAAATTTCTGAGTTTTGAGAAGTGGGCCCGGGGCTCGGGTTTTGCTAATTCCGAGATTTTTGATATTTTTCGATTGTTTTCGATTGGGTATTGTTCCCTTAGCCTATTGTGATGTATTCGCTCTGATTTTGGATAGATTCGACGCGCGTGGAGGCCGATTTGAGAGGCAAAGGCGTTGCGAGCTAGGGATTTCGCCGGTTCGAGGTGAGTAATGATTGTAAATGATATCCTGAGGGTTTGAAACCCCGGATTGCACACCGTAGTGCTATATTGAGGTGACTTGCATGCCGGATATCGAGCGTGGGATAGAGCACCGTTGGGGGATTGTGACTTGGTCTGTCCCGATTGATGATTTTACCGCGTATTTGACTGAAACTTATTTGTTATTTTCATGATTGGGGCTGATTGCCATATTTGGGCTTCGTGCCAATTATCTGAACCCTTCGGGGATTTTTATCACTGTTTCCTCACTATTTTGATATACTACTTGAACTCAGTCCTGTTGATTATACTGTTTTACAAACTCAGCCGCTTTAATTGAACTTTGAGACTTAAATGATATTTCCACTGTTGTTTGCGCTGAGCACTACTATTTTATTGATGCCCGAGGGGCTTATGATATTTTCTGGACTGAGTGAGGCCGAGGGCCATATGTGAGGATATGTTGAGTGATGTGAGGAGGCTTCCAGGCCTTGTGAGTGATGTGAGGAGGCTTTCAGGCCTCGTGAGTTATGTGAGGAGGCTTTCAGGCCTTGTGAGTGATGTGAGGAGGCTTTCAGGCCTTGTGAGTGATGTGTGGAGGCTTTCAGGCCTTGTGAGTGATGTGAGAAGGCTTTCAGGCCTTATGTTATATGCCACGAGGTGGCTTGATATTGCGCTTGGGCCATAAGGGGCCCCTCCCGGATACTGCACACCCCCATTGAGCGCCGTCGATGATATATGGATCGGGCTGCACGCCGCAACGGTTACTATATGATACTATTCTGAGAGTGATCTGAGAGAGAGAGCCCGAGGGGCTGAGAGTGTTCTGAGAGTGAGCCCGAGGGGCTGGTACTGTTTTGAGATATTGCCCGAGGGGCGAACTTTTATGTGCTCATCTTGCATAATTACTTGCCTTTTTACCTGTTATACTGCAGTATTTGTGCCCGAGGGGCGGATTATTTTTTGTGCTTATCAGCACTAACTGTTTTGAAATCGTTTCGTAACTGTTGAAAAGATCATTTTCAAAAGAGATTTAAACTGAGCCAATATATTTCTAAAGATTTCACAGCTTCCCTGTTTTCTCAAAGGATTGTACCCTGCTTCTATACAGCATGTTGGTTGCTTTACGTGATATCTTACTGCTCAGTTGTTATTTACCTTTATTACTCACTGAGTTGGAGTACTCACTTTACTCCCTGCACCTCGTGTGCAGTTGCAGGTATTTATTCACCCGGTAGCGGGTATTGGCTGTTTGGAGGCAGAGCTGTAGTAGTCTAGCGAGGTGTCTGCCAGCGTTCGCAGCACCGTTTCTTTTTATGTTATTCATTATTCCTGTTCAGTGTATTTCTAGACTTGTAAATGTAATTACATTCNGATTGTAGACAGACTGACCAAGTCCGCGCACTTCATTCCGGTTTGTACTACCTATTCTTCAGAGCGGCTGGCAGAGATCTATATTTGGGAGATAGTTCGATTGCATGGTGTCCCAGTTTCCATCATATCAGATCGGGGCACTCAATTCACCTCTCAGTTTTGGCAGGCTGTTCAGCGAGAGTTGGGTACTCAGGTGCAGTTGAGCACATCTTTTCACCCTCAGACGGACGGGCAGTCCGAGCGCACCATTCAGATATTGGAGGATATGTTACGTGCCTGTGTTATTGATTTTGGAGGATCATGGGATCGATTTCTACCGCTTGCGGAGTTTGCATACAATAATAGCTATCAGTCTAGCATTCAGATGGCACCGTATGAGGCCTTGTATGGGAGGCGGTGTAGATCTCCAGTTGGTTGGTTCGAGCCCGGGGAGGCTAGGTTGTTGGGGACAGATTTGGTTCAGGATGCATTGGAGAAGGTGAAGGTGATTCAGGAGAGACTCCGTACAGCACAGTCGAGACAGAAGAGCTATGCAGACAGGAAGGTTCGAGATGTATCTTTTATGATTGGTGAGAAGGTCTTGCTGAAGGTTTCACCCACAAAGGGTGTTATGAGATTTGGGAAGAAAGGGAAGCTGAGCCCGCGGTTTATTGGACCTTTTGAGGTACTTAGGAGGATCGGGGAGGTGGCTTATGAGCTTGCCTTGCCGCCTATCTTGTCGGGCGTGCATCCGGTTTTTCATGTGTCTATGCTCCGGAAGTACATTGGGGACCCGTCCCACGTTTTAGATTTCAGTACAGTTCAGCTGGAGGGTGACTTGACTTATGAGGTAGAGCCAGCAGCCATTTTGGATCGTCAGGTTCGGAAGTTGAGATCAAAGGATGTTGCATCAGTGAAAGTGCAATGGAGAAGTCGGCCCGTGGAGGAGGCTACCTGGGAGACCGAGCAGGAGATGCGGAGCAGGTATCCTCACCTATTTGAGACTTCAGGTATGTTTCTTGACCCGCTCGAGGACGAGCGTTTATTTAAGTTGGGGAGGATGTGACGACCCGACCCGTCGTCACGTGAGTTACCGCCCCGTTTTCCCTATGTTATGCTTCTTTAAGTTTCATTATCAGTATTTGATGTGTTAGAGTTGGTTTGGAATGGTTTTGATAAGAAATGATACACTTAGTCTCTTTTAAGAAGGCTTAAGTTGGAAAAGTCAACCGGATGTTGACTTTTGTGTTAGAGGGCTCGGATTCGGATTCCGATGATTCGGTTAGCTTTGGGGGATGATTTGTGACTTAGGAGTGCGATTGGAATTGATTTTGGAGGTTCGGTGTAGAATTAGGCTTGAATTGGCGAAGTTAGTATTTTGGCGAATTCCGGTTGGTAGGTGAAATTTTGATCCGGGGGTCGGAATGAGATTTCGAGAGTTGCAGTAGCTTCGTTAGGTGATTTTGGATGTGTGTGCAAAATTTCAGGTCATTCGGGGGTGTTTTGGTCGGGTTTTTGATCGAATGCGTGTTTCGGAAGTTTTAGAAGAACTTAGGCTTGAATTCGATGAAAAATGATGGTTTTAGTGTTGTTTGAGGTGTTTTGATGATTGGAGCAAGTTTGAATAAGGTATTGGATCATGTTTGTATTTTTGGTTAAGGTCCCGAGGGCCTCGGGGTGATTTCGGATGGCTAACGGGAAGTTTTGAACTTAGGAGATTGCAGAACCTGTGCTGCTTCTGGTATTTTCGCTTCTGCGGAAATGGGACCGCAGAAGTGGTACCGCAGAAGCGGGTCAAGAACCGCAGAAGTGACAGGAATCGCAGGTGCGGGGATGATGACCGCATCTGCGGAGTCGCAGATGCGACAGTAGGATCGTAGATGCGGAGTTTTGGAAGGCTAAAGGAAACCGCACCTGCGTAAAAAGGAATCGCAGATGCGGGAGCGCAGAGGCGGTCTAGTAATCGCAGAAGCGATCTTGTCCGCAGAAGCGACTCCCCACCGCAAAAGCGGATGTCGCAGATGCGGCTATGCAGCCGCAGATGCGGAAATAACTGGTCAGAATGGTTTTATTTCCCTTCGCGAATTTTTGAAAGGGTTTCATATTTTCACTTCGGACTTGGAGAATTTGGGCAAGTTGGAGGAGAGAAATCAAGGGTCTTCATTGAGGTAAGAATTTCTAAGCCTAAAACACGATTTTATGGTGCAAACACATGAAACTAGACTGAAAACTCAAGGATTTAAGGTCAAAAATGGTGGTTTAGGGCTTGAAACCTAAGAGAACAAAAATGGGAATTTGAGGGGTAATTTGGACTCCGATTTTGGTGTTCTTTATATGTATAGACTCGCGGCGAGACGAGGAATCCGGTGATGTGAATTTTACAATTTTTCGAGAAGTGGGCCCGGGGCTCGGGTTTTGCCAACTTTGTGATTTTTGATGTTTTTCGAGTCTTTTCGATTGGGTTATATTCCCTTAGCATATTGTGACATATTCGTTGTGGTTTTGGTCAGATTCGACGCGCGAAGAGGTGAATTCGAAAGGCAAGGGCATAGCAAGCTAGGACTTTGGCCGGCTTGAGGTTAGTAATAAACGTAAATGCTGTGTTGAGGGTTTGAAACCCCGAATTCGCACATCGTAGTGCTATGTGAGGTGACTTGCATGCCGGATAACGGGCGTGGGGTAGAGCACCGCCAGGGACTGTGACTTGGTCCGTCCCGCTTAATAAAATTGGTACCTATTTGATTGTAGATTTGTAATATCCTTATAAAAATGGATTAATTGGGCTTCGTGCCAACTACTTGAATCCTTCAGGGATTATTTTAATGGTTTCCTACCATATTTATAAATGTTAAACTCAGTCCTGGTACTTAATACTGCGTTTGAAATCTCAGCCATTTTCCTAAATTAGAAATTAAGTTAATATTTTTAAATGATGTTTGGGCTGAATATTTTTATACTATTGCGTGATTTTGGACTGAGTATGGGATCGGGCTGCTCGCCGCAGCAGTATTATAATGATATTGATATGAGGCCACGGGCCTGTTTGATGCCACGAGATGGCTTATTATTGCGCTTGGGCTGTCAGGGGCCCCTCCCGGAGTCTGCACACCCCCAGTGAGCGCCGTCGACGTTAAATAAATGGAGCGGGCTGCACGGCCGCAGCGGGGTATTGGAGTTACCGGTTTATGTGTTGCATTGCATACTTGATTGCCATTTACTTATTTATCTGCTGTGATATTCTATAATTGTTTATTTTTTTTATTAGTTTATTGAGTTGATATTATTTAGATTGAGCTGCTGTAATTATAGCTTACTTTGTGCCTGTCCAGGATTTCTTACTCTCAACCCTTATTTATGTTTATTACTTTCTGGGTTGGAAGTACTCACAATACTCCCTGCACCTTGTGTGCAGATTCAGGTACACCACAGGGTGAGTGAGGACTTGTTTAGCAGAGCAGCATTTATCCGAGAGTATCGAGGTAGCTGCATGGCGTTCGCAGCCTTGATCTCTCCCATCCATTTTATCCTTTTATTCGTATTTTTCCTAGACAGACTTGTGATAGGTGAATATTCCATTTTAGAGGCTCATGTTCGTGACACCAGATCGGTGGGCTATTTAGTATTTTATCTTGGGATTTTTGAATGTTAGAAATTATTTCAGAGATTCCGCTTTTAAATTGTTGTTTTATTTATTTATTTGTGAATATTCCTTATTCCATCTAGGCTATTTGGTTAAGGTTGTGCAAATGGTCGGGCTTGCCTAGCAGAGTGTTGGGCGCCATCACGACCGGGGTTGGGGTCGTGACAGTTGGATTCGAGGTGATCGTTGGGGTCATTAATGAATACGAACGAATTTGATTTCAGCATGTTGGCAGGATAATATCGAGGTTCAGCTCGGAAGTCTGCTGTGGTATCAGTCAAAAGGGGAGTGGCTTCATGAATGGTTGACCTGAGAAATGGTTACGGTTTATTGCGTGTTTCATTTATCGTCGACAGTGTATAGAAGTATTGGAATAAGACCTTAGTTGATAAGAGGTTTTCTACCGATATTCGGGTGTTATGTGCACCGCTGTGAATAGAAGTTATCGTTTCAAGTGTTTGAGTTATGTGGTATATCATATAATTGCACCTGAGGTTGCAGGTATGGGTTATTACAGCTGGTTCAGACTTATTCTGGATATAGATGTTAGGTTCTGATCTTGTGTATGATTTCGGAAAGTGAAATGTGATTCTATGATTTATGGGCTAGACTGGATTGTGTGATTTTAGTTAAAATGTATTATCGGACCTATATGAGATAGGGCGACGTGGGATCACCCCTGGGTATATGCATGGCAAGGTTATTCAGCGATTGGTTGGCTTTTAGAACAACTCTGGGTACGTTCGAGGACGAACGTGTGTTTAAGTGGGGGAGGATGTAACGACCCAGCCGGTCGTTTTGCGCTTTTGCACTTTGATCGCCAGTTCTCGGGCATGGCTTGCCCCGTGTTATGTATTGTGACTAATCTAGATCGTTGGTTTTGGTTTTCAGGAAAATTTGGAATGAATTTGAAAGAACAGTTTCAGTTGAAAGCTTGGAATTTGAAAGTTTTGACCAAGAGTTGACTTATTTGAATACGAGCTCGGATCGGAGTTTTTATGATTTGGTTAGCTTCGTTGGGTGAATTATGACTTAGGAGCGAGATCGGAAGTGATTTTGGAGGTCCGGTGTAGAATTTGGCTTGAATTGGCAAAGTTAGTATTTTGGCGATTTCCGGTCGATAGGCGAGATTTTGATCCGAGGGTCGGAATGGAATTCCGAGAGTTGCTGTAGTTTCGTTATGTGATTGGGGATGTGTGTGCAAAATTTCAAGTCATTCGGAGGTGTTTTGTTTGGGTTTTTGATCAAATGCGTGTTTCGGACGTTTTTGAAGAACTTAGGCTTGAATTCGGTGAGAATAGATTATTTTAGTGTTGTTTGATGTGTTTTGATGATTGGAACAAGTTTGAATGATGTTTTAGGATGTGTTGGTGCTTTTGGTTGAGGTCCCGGGGGCCTCGGGGTGATTTCGGATGGCTAACAGGAAGTATTAACTTGGAAAAATATGCAGAAAATGCAGCAGCAGTTGCAGGCCATATTTGGCTTTCGCGTTCGCGAAGGTAGGTCCGCGTTCGCGGAAGGTAAAGTTCCAGAGCTTCGTGTTCGCGGTTTGGATCCCGCGTTCGCGTAGAAGGAAGTTGGGCCCCTGAGTCATTATGCTTCGCGTTCGCGTCTATAGCATCGCGATCGCGAAAGGTCCTCGGAGTATGCATCGCGTTCGCGTGACGAGTGTCGCGTTCGCATAGGAGGATTTGAGGTCCCGCAATATTTGTTCATCGCGTTCGCGGCATAAGGCACGCGTTCGCGTAGTGGTACCAGTTTAAAGCATCGCGTTCGCAACAGTATCATCGCATTCGCATAGTGTTAATTTGAGAGATGGAAATTTAGTGCTTCGCGATTGCGAGACTTGGGTCGCGATCGCGATGAAGGAGGAACAGTGCTTGGCAGAATGTTATAATTTCATTTCATCCGCGATTTTGGGTCATTTTTCCTCCATGGTTGATCATTTTGAGAGCTTCTTGGTGGAGATTAAAGAGGGATTCGAGGGGAAACGACTTGAGGTAAGAATTTTGGTCTTAATACTTGATTATATTGTGAAATCCACCTAGAAATTCATGGAACTTAAGTAAAAATGGAAGAAACTAGGGCTTGGGATTTTGAAATTTTATTTGGGGATTTGAAGGGCCAATTGGGGTCGGATTTGAGAACTTTTGGTATGTATGAACTCGTGGAAAGATAAGGAATTTAATAATGTGAAAATTTCTGAGTTTCGAGAAGTGGGCCCGGGGCTCGGGTTTTGCTAATTTCGAGATTTTTTATATTTTTCGATTGTTTTCGATTGGGTATTGTTCCCTTAGCCTATTGTGATGTATTCGCTCTGATTTTGGATAGATTCGACGCGCGTGGAGGCCGATTTAAGAGGAAAAGGCGTCGCGAGCTAGGGATTTCGCCGGTTCGAGGTGAGTAATGATTGTAAATGATATCGTGAGGGTTTGAAACCCGGATTGCACACCGTAGTGCTATATTGAGGTGACTTGCATGCCGGATATCGAGCGTGGGGTAGAGCACCATTGGGGGATTGTGACTTGGTCCGTCCCGATTGATGATTTTACCGCGTATTTGACTGAAACTTATTTGTTATTATCATGATTGGGGCTGCTTGCCATATTTGGGCTTCGTGCCAATTATCTGAACCCTTCGGGGATTTTTATCACTGTTTCCTCACTATTTTGATATACTACTTGAACTCAGTCCTGTTGATTATACTGTTTTACTAACTCAGCCACTTTAATTGAACTTTGAGACTTAAATGATATTTCCACTGTTATTTGGGCTGAGCACTACTATTTTATTGATGCCCGAGGGGCTTACGATGTTTTCTGGACTGAGTGAGGCTGAGGGCCATATGTGAGGATATGTTGAGTGATGTGAGGAGGCTTTCAGGCCTCGTGAGTAATGTGAGGAGGCTTTCAGGCCTCGAGTGTGATGTGAGGAGGCTTTCAGGCCTTATGTGTGATGTGAGAAGGCTTTTAGGCCTTGAGTGTGATGTGAGGAGGCTTTCAGGCCTCGAGTGTGATGTGAGGAGGCTTTCAGGCCTTGTGAGTGATGTGAGAAGGCTTTCACGACTTATGTTATATGCCACGAGATTGCTTGATATTGCGCTTGGGCAGTAAGGGGCCCCTTCCGGAGTCTGCACACCCCCAGTGAGCGCCGTCGACGATATATGGATCGGGCTGCACGCCGCAGCGAGATATGGATCGGGCTGCATGCCGCAACGGTTACTATATGATACTATTCTGAGAGTGATCTGAGAGAGAGAGCCCGAGGGGCTGATAGTGTTCTGAGAGTGTTCTGAGAGTGAGCCCGAGGGGCTGGTACTGTTTTGAGATATTGCCCAAGGGGCGAACTTTTATGTGCTCATCTTGCATATTTACTTGCCTTTTTACCTGTTATACTGTGGTATTTGTGCCCAAGGGGAGGATCTTCTGTGCTTATCGGCACAAACTGTTTTGAAATCTTTTCGTAACTGTTGAAAGATCATTTTCAAAAGAGATTTAAACTGAGCCAAGATATTTCTAAAGATTTCACAGCTTCACTGTTTTCTCAAAGGATTGTACCCTGCTTCTATACAACATGTTGGTTGCTTTACGTGATTTCTTACTGCTTAGTTGTTATTTACCTTTATTACTGACTGAGTTGGAGTACTCACTTTACTCCCTGCACCTCGTGTGCAGTTGCAGGTATTTATTCACCCGGTAGCGGGTATTGGCTGTTTGGAGGCAGTGCCGTAATAGTTTAGCGAGGTGACTGTCAGCGTTCGCAGCACCGTATCTTTCTATGTTGTTCATTATTCCTGTTCAGTGTATTTCTAGACTTGTAAATGTAATTACATTCTTATAGATGCTCGTGACTTGTGACACCCCGATTAGGGCTGTGGTGGGTTGTATTTCCGCTATTTAATATTATTAAGTCATATTTAATCTGTTTATTCATGTTTAACTATCTTTGAAAAGACGGATTGGGCGAGTTGGCTGGCCTCATCTTCACGAGAGGCACCATCACGACCAGCATGGGGTTTGGGTCGTGACAAGTTGGTATCAGAGCCTAGGTTACTAGGTCTCACGAGTCATGAGCAGGTTTAGTAGAATTTCGCGGATCGGTACGGAGACGTCTGTATTTATCCTCGAGAGGCTGCAAAACCTTTAGGAAAATTTCACATTCTTGAATTCTTATCGTGTGTCCTTGATTCAGCTTGAAAAGAAACTCTTGAAATTCCTTCCACGCGTTTGTATGCGCGCATG
The DNA here is from genome assembly GCF_001879085.1 of Nicotiana attenuata. Lineage (NCBI taxonomy): Eukaryota > Viridiplantae > Streptophyta > Magnoliopsida > Solanales > Solanaceae > Nicotiana > Nicotiana attenuata. The sequence goes on from NW_017670811.1 coordinate 201,150, forward strand.
AGCGCTCAGAATCAGATGTTCCTTGATGGCTTGTGATTCCCCGATCAAGGGGCGAGATGTGATCTCTATGAGCTTGATGTTGGGCCAGTTTGGAGGACTTCAGGTCGGATCTTTGCCTATGGCTTGAGCACTGAGGTGCTGATTGTGTGAGTGAGTGTTTTGAACTTATATGTTCGGCAGTGTCCCTATTAGTGGAAGTGACGGTTGGATAACCATGTGATGAGTATGTTAGTACTGCGAGATGTATCTATGTAACTTGGAAGTGTCGAGGAAGGCCTGGGGGATGATAAATGAACTATTAAGTGTATGATTCCATTGTGATTGGATGTGTAGCTCCGAGTTATGGGCGCGTAAAGAATCTTTTCGTGTCTCCTAGTTGGGGGTGAAGTAAATTTCATGTTGCGGTATGAGTTCAGACTCAGGAAGACTAAGTAACTGTGTAATGTGTATGACAGTGGAAGGTGTACGGAAATGTTATATTGAGGCGAAGCAGGTGGGTTATCCCCTGCGGAGTGTTCCGAAGTGGTGGGATCCTTATGTGTATGTTAGAAGATCTCATGTGTAATGGAAGGGTACGTGTTGAAATTTGAAATTTCGGATTGCTTAAGAGAGTGGGATTGACTATTGCGGGGATGAATGCGAGATTTTGCAGAAGATTACAGCACTGGATGACCTGTGTTTTCACGACTTATAAATGATTTGAGTTAAATCTCACTATGGTATGGTGGCATCACTAGAGTAAAAGTTTTATGAGTTATTGAGTGTATCTTGATCTATGGCTTCGAGCCATGTGGGGGAGTATGCTGTGAGCGGTTGATTGCACGGTTAGGTGCTATGTTAGTTCCAGTTTGGGGCGTGCGAGTGAATTAGCTATGGCTAGTGTTGACATCCAATTTTGTCCCACCTTTTTTTTCTGCTTAATTTCGTTGCGCTTCCTGGTCATTAACGCTCTAATAGTGTATTATTATTTATTTTATGGTTATTGTTAACATTATTATTAATTATATTACTTTTAAGATTAAGATCACTATTAACAATATTATTACTAATTATTATTATAATTATTGTTAGTAGTAGTATTACTAGTTGTGGTAGTTACTATTACTACCATAATTATTATTATTAATATTATCATTAATACTAAAAATATTATATTTTATTCATATAAATTAACTACTTAAAATAATCTATATGCCTATTATTATTATTATTATTATTATTATTATTATTATTATTATTATTATTATTATTATTATTATTATTATTTAGACAAGGAAGCTAAGGAAATAAAAAGAAGAAAGGATTGAATTTTACGAAATCAAAGTCCAAAATCTACCTAAACTTAACCCATTTGGCGCCAAGACGAGCCCAAATCTATCAAAATAATTAGCCCATGTAGTCAAACTTTTTTTGAAAACTAATGAGCCCAAATATAACCTATCAGATTTTCTTTTAAGCCCAATACGCCTAATCCATCTAAAAGAATCCTCCAGAAGCTCTTATCTCGGCCGTAGGATTAAAATTAAATGATCCAATGATCCTCCTTTATTAAAATTTAGACCTCATCATATTCAGATTTGCTAGGGTTCCCCCATCTCATTCTTGCCGCCATCTTTGTCTTATTCCTAACCCTTCCTCTCTTGGACAAAATTCCAACTTGCTTTCACCATGAAATCAGAATGGTTTTACCCTTCTCATCAAAGTCTTCATTGTCTCTCTTGCATATTAAATGAAAGGCTGAAAACTTTGGTATCAAAGTTGACAAATCGCTATCTCACTGAAGCAAGAGGACGATTTTGTTGATCTTCTTTCTGTTGCAGTTTCGACGGATCTTGAACGAACAATTTTGAATTTCGAAAGGATCTTTCAATTCCCGCTTTCAAAACCCTAGTTTTCTTCTATAAATACTCCTCAACTCTCCAGCCGAAGGATCATTGGGGAATCCTTAAAAATAGTTAGAACACGGCAAAATCAAGTCAACAAGTAACTCTCTTCTTTTCTGTAATCTCGGTCCTGTTTAGTTTGCTAAAAAATAGAGTGTCGATCTTGCTACGTGGAGAGAGTAGATCCAAAATCTCAAAGTTCCAGTTCATTGCCCAACAAGAGGTAAAATCCGACTTTTTAATTATGTTCTTTCACTTAAGGGAATCGTATTTTTTGCTTAGAAAAAGTATGTCTTAGGTTTATGATTTATCTATTTTAGGAAATGTACAGATAATATTTTTTGATATTAAAGTGGTGTGAAGAATTCACATTTTAAGTCATGTTGTATTCAAGTTAGCTTTGTTAAAACTTTACTGACCAAGCCATGCTATTTGCTATTGTCCTTGACGATTCGAAGAACTGATGGTGTTCAAATGTACTAGAAACTATATTCCTAGAAAAATTAACTTTATGACTGTTTGTTCAAATACTTGATTGACGACTGTTTGACGAAATGCTTGTATGGATATATAAGTTTTTTTTTAAGAAAACAATTCCTAGGCGTGAATTTGTGATTATGATCAGTAACTTCTTCTTTATTTTATTTTAAGATGTTCACAACCTGTTCATATTCTACTCTTATTCTTGATTTTCAATTTGCATACTAGTTCTCTGTTATTAACTAAAGTTTCTATAATTATGTCTTGTTCCTTTTATATGCTGACATTCGGGCAATATTTCCGTGATATCTTATCATGAATATAAGATTCTTTTCTCTATTTTCAGAACCATGTCTTAGGATATCTGTTGCTTTCGAGTTCACTTTAGGTTACATTTGTCTTTCTTATTTGGAAGTTACGACTAAAGACTTATTGAATACTAGAAGCCGTATTAAAATGAAGGATGTAAACCTTGGATTAGTTCTTTCTACAAGAGATGCTAGGAACGTACATGCTTTTAAAATTATAAAAGAAATCTTCCTCTGGTTGTTACCATTGACTATATATGTACTAATTGGAATCTTGTGTTTGTTTGTCAATACATATGTGTTATCCTGTTACTATGTATTTGATGGTGAAGTTTAAAGACTTTTAAAATTATACAACGGTAATATCCCTTTATTTCTTGTGAATGCGTGAGATTTAGTTTCTGTTAGGTAGAGTTAGGTCTTTGTCTTTTATCTTAATATGAGATGTCGTAGTATCTGTTATTGTGCGATTTTATAAGTTACATGATGTTTTACTTCAGCTATTTTTCTTCCTTTCTTGATTATTTGAATTAGATTCTTTTTACCCATTTTCTTGTCTTTCTTTTGTTTTGCATGATACACCGGAGCGTCAAGGAGTTCTGACGCAGGACTCGATGTCGCTGCTAGACATGAAGCACGCATACCCTTTTATTCTCTCTTCCACTCTTAAATTATATTTAGGGCTTTCGAAAAGAAAAAAAAAATAGAGGAGATGACTGCCTATCTTACCTTTGCTACTTTTATAAACCATTTTTTTTGTTTGTAATTTATTTCTTAATTGTTTACTCGATCTCGTTTGGGTTAACTCAAGTCCGTTTGGTTAAATAGGACGTCATTGTTAGGCATAATAATTCAAAAGGCAGTAGCTAAAAATTGAACTCAATTGGTCAAGGTATCTTTCTAATTAACAGGTCTCTTTTAAATCATTTAAAACTTTTATTGAAGAACTTTTTACTTTGTCTCCTGCTTCAGTCTTCTTAAAAGTTATAAGCTTTCTTTTAAGTCCAAATGAATCTTTAAAATAAGTTCAAGTCTAAGTCTTTCTTTTTACAAGGAGATCCTGTACGAAAAAAAAAAACAGTTTCACAACTAGTTGTTTGAATATCTTTACTAGTCACTTAGCTTTATATAAGTATTTCTTTTTAAAATTAGCCTTAATTTAAGTCCCCGGTTAACCATTTATCATGGATTTTAAAGAGTGCTTTACACCTTCTCTTTAAGATTAATTGAACCCGTACCCTAGAATCTCTAAAGTTTAGTAGACCGTAAGGTGTCCTAATTCACCTTTAAAATAATTAGGTGGCGACTCTTTAATTCGTAATTAATTCAATAATCACCAATATGTTATACTCTAATTTGAACAGGTTAAAATGGGGTATAACAAGCGTGGCAAGGCTTTTCCAACACTTTCAATAATGGCCCGAGATATCCTGGCTATTCAAGCATCATCAGTAGCACCAGAGAGTGCTTTTAGCGCGACAAAGTTTCAAATTGGAGATCATAGACATTCATTAGCGGAGGACAATCTAGAGATTTCCGTATTATTCAAAGATTGGATTAATTCAGAAAGAAGAAATCTTGGTTTTGAAAAATTAACCACTAGGGAAGAAGAAGAATACAATGAGATACTTAGCACTGGAGCGATGACGGCATGGAGGTCATGGAACATCAATCAACATTGCCAATTCCAGAACAATGTTCGAGAGAAATTATAGATAAGTTACAAAGAAGCTATATAGGAGCTTACAAATATTAGTATGATAATTTGTAATTGGCTACTAAGAGGCCTAGTTCAAACAGAACCCTCCCTAGAAGGTGGCTGCGTAGATTAGATACTCTTCAAAAGAATTATATTTGTATGTGAGATTTGAAAGTTCTATTAATAAAATAAAAGGATCTAAGCGTTGATTTTTTTTTTTTATGAATTGTCTTAGTTACTTAATAGTTTGAAATTATATTAAATAAATTATAACTCTATTATAATTACTAGAATATTTCATTACAAGTCTTTTGTTTTAATATTTTATAATTCTTTACTTAGTTTCCTAATTTCCGTTTTAACATTTAAGTTTATTAAATAAGTCAAAAAACTAGCCGTTGCAAACTTTAAAAACTTAGTCATTGTCAAAAAACTAGACGTTGCCAAACATAATGCTTGTATAATTTTTTTTAAAAACTACACTTAAGGCCCGCGAATCCGTCCCGTCCCGTCCCATCCCATCCCATTTGTTAGCGGGACGGGATGGGCCTACCGTTTCGTCTCGTTTGTCCCGTCCCGCCACTGTCCCGGCTAAATGTCGTCCCGTCTAGGGGTGGGCATTCGGTCGGTTCGGTTCGGTTTGAAGAAATTTGGTTCGGTTATTCGGTTTTCGGTTTTGTAAAAGTAGTAACCGAAACCGAACTGAAATAAGTTCGGTTCAGTTTCGGTTTTTCTTAATTTCGGTTTCGGTTTTCGGTTTGAACATTATCATATTGGACTCCTTCTATGNTTTACCTTTTTACCGCTTTTAATTATGGCGCTTATGGATTTATCATTGAAAACGGATTACATGTGTGTAAATGCGCTTTATTTGGGGCGTTAAAGTCATATCACGCGTACGTGTACATAATTTATCATGCTTTATTAATTTAAGATTATTTGGCTGAAGTTGTGCGAATGCATACCTCGATTTAATTTTGAAAATCGTAACTATGTCACGCGAAAGTGTTCATTATCACGATAGTAGATTAAAATGTGCCTAGCGCACATTCATTTTAGAAATCGTAATCATGTCACGCGAACGTGTACATAATCACGATAATAAATTAAATGCGCGCCTAAAGAATTTCTACGAATGTCAAAAGATTAAATTGTTCGGCTTCCTAGGTAGTGCAAGATCAAGTGACCATGAAATGACCATCCTAATCCAGTGTTGGTTTGTAGCTTAGGGTTGCATTAGCTTCATTTTAAACCGCTCAAATGAATCTCTCTTTCAGTTTTGTTGGTATTTATATGAACAAACAGCAGAAGCTATGCACTATGATTTTGATGTGTTATTTCATATATAAAGGGTGCAAACGGGCTCTTAGATAGAAACGCCCAAATGTCCCAACTTTTGAAAGAGGCCAACGTTGCAGGCTGCTGGGATTGAACCCAAATGAAAACGTCTATTGCTCTGGATTCTAAAGCATAAGCACGAACTTTACTTTTTAATGAAAACAACAAATTACTTCAAGGAAAGATTGGCTATGCCCATAATTAATCACAACAGACTAGAGTATTTCAAACAAATTTAAACACTGGATCAGTTTGGATTACTTATACAATAACATCACTAAATTAACACTTACATTCATACTGACGAATAATGAAGCCATAATCTATATTTCTTGAACATTAACTATCACTCCACCGAATCCACAACTACATTCACTGATAATGAACAAGAATTATTACAATTTTTCGTATCAAGAAACATACTAACAACCATACCAAACTGGAATTCAACGATTACAATAGATGACACTTTCAATTTGATAAAACTTAAAATAAGGCCAAGCATTGACATATTTCCAAGCTCATCTTCACATTTCGACTTCTCACTTCTTGGGCCACAAATCTAATAGGAAATCTCCAGAACTTCACATGTATGAATCCAACAACGGCAAACCAAATCTCAGCAATCATGAACCAAAATACAGAACTGAAAACTGTTTTATCATTCAGATTACCAACATGTATGAAGATTTATCTAGCCATTTTCCTTCAATTTAAACTCAAATTTACATCAAAAACAGAGGATATCCAGCATACAGGTGAACTAACAAAACAACAGAAATTTCAGAGCATTGTGATATTCAAATGACTACTACATATTTGAAGTTGTCAGCACATACCTTAACAAGCAGCAAAGAGAGAAAAGAATGAAAATAAGTACTGCGAAAACTGGGAAGAAAGCAGCAGCAGAAAACCAGCAAGAATAAAGAAATAGCAGCAAATGAAGAAAAAAAATCCAACTTCAGATCCTAGAAAAATGTAAAGAAGCTTTCTTCTCCGTTTTTTTTTTTTTTGATGTTTTCTCTAAAACTCTAAGGCTGGAATCCCAAAAAGTTTTTCTACTCAAAAAATGAAGATGAAAGGAGTAGGGGTGGGCATTCGGTCGGTTCGGTTCGGTTTGAAGAAATTCGGTTCGGTTATTCGGTTTTCGGTTTTGTAAAAGTAGTAACCGAAACCAAACTGAAACAAGTTCGGTTCAGTTCAGTTTTTCTAATTTTGGTTCGGTTATTTCGGTTCGGTTTTCGGTTTGAACATTATCATATTGGACTCCTTCTATGTAATAATATGACCGGCGAATTTGTTGATTTTTTCCAAAACTTTGAAATTGTTGGAAATATTGTGGTTATAGAAAAAAAAAATAGACTAAACTTTGCACACTATTATGGATCATAAAATTCAAACATAGTGTNGACAGACGCAGAAGCACAAGAGTTTCTGAGAAAGATCAAGGCGAGTGAATACTCAGTTGTGGATCAATTGAAGAAGACCAATGCCCAGATCCCAATCCTATCTTTGCTTTTGACTTCGGACATACACAGAGATGCACTCCTGAAGATTCCGAGTGAAGCATATGTGTCGACTGAAACAACTAGTGAAGCAATATCTGGAATGGTTGGATGTATGCTTGATTGTCACCTAATCAGCTTTGATGATGAAGAATTTCCATCGGAGGGATGTAGTCATAACAAGGCGCTCCACATAACTGTTAAGTGTCGTGATATGTTCATATCTAGAGTGTTGATTGATGGAGGTTCCGGGGTTAACATTTGTCCGCTCACTACTCTAAAGAAGATAGGGTATGATTTCAGTAAACTCAAGCCAAGTGATATGAGGGTTCGAGCATTTGACGGTGCCGCAAAAAGTTCAATTGGAGAGGTAGAATTAAACGTCCTGATTGGGCCAGTCGAGTTCATTATGGGGTTTCAAGTACTGGATATTTCCACAACATACAACCTGTTATTAGGAAGACCATGGATTCATCTGGCTGGGGCTGTGCCATCGACTTTGCATCAGACCGTCAAGTTTAAGTGGGATCAACAACAAATAGTCATACATGGAGAAGGTGATACGTCTATCTATCTGGAGCAATCTATCCCATTCATTGAAGTAACAGGAGAGCTTGATGGAGATACATACCATGCATGGGAAATTGTGGATCCTACCTGTGTAGCTGAAGGGAGCCAAACCCAGGAGCCAAAGATGTCTTGCGCTGCGATCATGGTGGCAAAGGAGATGCTAAAAAATGGGTATCAACCAGGATTAGGATTGGGAAAAACATTGAATGGACGAGTTGAGCCTATAGTCCTGCCCGGACAACAGTTTACTTTTGGTTTAGGATACGAACCTACTCAAGAGGAAGTGAAGGAAGCACGACATAAGAAAGGAAAAGAGATCCACCTACCAAAACCAATCCCAACCATTGACCAAACTTTCTTAAAGCCTACTATTGTCCAGACCCCAGATGTACCTGTTGAGATTTCATGTGATGATATTATAGAGGGCGTCAAGAACTTGTTCGTGGGAGAAGAAGATGATCGTGATATGGTATTTTAAGACATTGCTGAAACACCGACTGTACGTGCTGTCGAACCGGGACCTGTTTTGAAGAATTGGACTTGCATCTCAGCCCCGGTTCGCCGGGAGTTTCAGTAGTTTAAGTCATGAATTTCATTGTAATTGGCCGGAGGCATAAGTTAGAACCTATTTTTTGTCATGTCGCCTCTATGTTGTGTTACGACCATCTGAGTTAGGATTCCATTTTCTTGTAACGAACTACGTCCGGGCCTGATTCCCTTTGGATACGTAGGCAACCCGATATGGGTTCGGCCCCTTTATTTTAAAAACTTCCTGTCTTTTTATGTAATGAATTACGTTTGGCCTGATTCCTATTGGATACGTAGGCAGCCTAATCTGGGTTCGTCTCCTTTATTATAAAATTTTTTAAAGCCCTTATTTCGTTTGAACTACGTTTGGCCTGATTTCTGTCTTGACGCCTCTTGACAAGAATACGTAGGCAGCCCGAGATGGGTTCGGCCCCTTTTAATTTAAAACTTCTTATGCCCTTGGTTTGTCGAACTGCATTTTGACTTGGTCCTCGTCCTGACTAGATACATAGGAAGCTCTATGCAAGTGTTCGACCTTTTCATTATTCAAGTCCAAGTGTCCTAGTACCGGGAACTGGGGTAGTTTCTTTGGTAACCTATCCAAAAATATTTCTCAATTTTCCAAATTTCGTAATATTTTTTTTCCGTTCAAAACCAAGTTTTCTAGCACCAAAACCGGAGCAAATTTTTTTTAAACCAATCCTAAACTATTTTCTCAATTTTCCAAAAACTATACATGTTCCATTTAAAATCAAGTGCCTTGGGACTAGAAACCGGGGCAGATTTTTTTTTTAATTATTATTTTTATTTTCCTTAATATTTTTTTAAAATTTTCTCAATTTCCAACTACTTAGAATCAAACACCTTTAGGACTAGAAATTTAAGCAGATTTTCCTTCGAGTCAGCGTTATTCCTCTATACCAAACTCAGTGTCTTAGAATGAAAATTGGGGCAATTCTTTAGAAGTATCACATAGTTTGTCCTTAAAGATTTAGAGATTATAAGTAGTATCTGACATGTATAGGTCAGGTCTATCTAGAAGTTTGATTAGTTTAAACTCAGCTTGTCACAATCCTTTATATCATTAGAGCCGTTAAGTAGAGAATTTTCACCTAAGTCGTCTAAATTGTGCTACTCTGCGATTCAAAAGAAATTTTGTCACTTACTACTGAAACTCCTTGGTAAATCATACATGTACGGTGGAAGTGTCGAAGCATGTGGATGTGATCAAGACAAGAACGCGCTTAAGGACTAAGTTCCCAAAATGAGCACAAGTCAATCGATTTTCTTTAAACTCACAATTTTTCTTTGATGAGACAGGTTCAATATTGATTTTAACGCAGATGCAGATTCAACCAAACTCAACTCCTCTTCGTGAATTCAAATACCATTTATCATGGATTTTAAAGAGTGCTTTACACCTTCTCTTTAAGATTAATTGAACCTGTACCCTAGAATCTCTAAAGTTTAGTAGACCGTAAGGTGTCCTAATTTACCTTTAAAATAATTAGGTGGCGACTCTTTAATTCGTAATTAATTCAATAATCACCAATATGTTATACTCTAATTTGAACAAGTTAAAATGGGGTATAACAGCTTGGCGGCTCTGCTGGGGATACTTAGGTTCTAACCATAATGGACTTAGTTAATTGAAATTAAGGCTTGTGTGTTTATCTATTTCGCTTCATTAATTACTTTACATGTTATAAACTACTTTCTTCGTATGATTGTTTATGTGTTACCACTTTTATATAACTGTCATTCCGTTTCACTTCCTCCACTTTTGGAAAATTCACACAATTCACACACCAAGCGGTTACGTGGTTTGCGGCCGTGCACTACTTAAAAAACCTTTTTAGGGGAAAGTTCGTGGGTAAGTCGATCAGCGGTGCAGTCGACAGTCACGAGCTTTCCACTCTCAAGTTGTCCACTTGAGAGCAGACTAGTCTAGAAAAACCCACTCCTAGTCAACCTAGGATAGAGCTAAGCCAAAACCTTTTGTAAGATTAATGCATCATTTAAGCCTAAGATACTTAATACCCTTTGTGTATTAAGTCCATTAGCCAGCCTTACCAAATGTCCGAATGGGTTTACGACCCTAAGTGACACTTTTCATAACTTATGTGCATATTTTGAAGGATAAATATGTTCATTATGTGGACCATTTTCTCTAAATTAATTAAATTTTAGGGAGAGGGATTAAGACTAACCCTTTTGTGACAGGTATGGAAATTTCAAGTTTGCAAGAAGTGGTTGACACATCAAATAGATTAAAGGAGATTAGTTTACTTAGATTAGAAAGCATGTATATTGTATTTTCTTTCATTCTTCAAGTAATTCTTTCATTCTTCGTGTGAAAAAAAAAATTTATAAAAAAATAAAAAAAATTATCCTTGTACTTTACTTTCTTTGATAATAAAATTAATTTATACGAGTTATGTAATGACACACGATGGCATAATTATCCTTCAAATTATCGTTAGGCCTACCTCCGCCGCAATGAGGTCCTTTGCAAAATAGGACGCTATAATATATGTGCAATAATATGCTATGTGTAATAATGTGCTTATTTTTATGCAAAATATGTTATTTCCACATACTAACTTGTTTTCCTTTTTTCTTATTTTTCTTTTTTCCATTTTTTTAAAAAAAATTATTTTCTAAAAAAAATAAAAGGTTGACTTGTGCTAAAAGGGGGAACTGGCGGAGCATCCATATTTCACACGGTCTAGAAGCAAGAGATCAGTCGCAGATTTGCCACCAGTATCTCAGATGGCTGAAGGGAATCTTTCCAGTACAGATTTGAATTTGATAGATGTGACTATTTCATCCGTTCCAACTCTCGTGCTACCTACAACAGATGACCCTCGCCCCTCAAGAGACCCAGAAACACATTTAGAGGTCATTGCTCATTTGGAACAAAAAGTTGCTGAACTAAGTTACATGGTACAACAAAACAGACCATTTTCTCAAACTCCACCTCACATGACTCCTCCTCCTCATCGCATTCACGAGAATATGCCTATACCACCCCCATTTCCAAACTTGGATGTACTTAACCGAGAAAATCAGTTCACCGCTCCTCAACCAATTCGAAATGTACCACTTACTCACTCAGTCACTCAAAATGCTCCCCTTCCGTCCACAGTCGCTTTTCCAAAGGTTCAATACACACAACTGACACATGATGCTACTAATACGCAGCAAGTTTCACCAGTATATACTTATGCCACAGTCCCACCTATGACACAAACCCCAGGACCGTGTCGTCTAGATGTGGATCATTATGTTGAAGCTGAAAAGGAGGCAAAAGCAGTTGATGATGAAATGATAAATAGGAAGCTCAGGAGTTTGGAAGATGCTATGAGAGGTCTACGAGGGTTGGGTACTAATCAAAGCATGAAGTATGAAGAGTTATGTGCATTTCCTAAAGTAGAGTTGCCACCTGGTTACAAGATTCCAAAGTTCGAGAAGTTTGACGGATCGGGGAATCCTTTCTTCCACTTGAAGCTCTATTGTGAAAAGTTAATTGACGTGGGGCAGAATGAAGGGACACGAATCAAATTATTCAATCAAAGTTTGAGTGGAAAAGCTTTAGAGTGGTACTCTAAACAAGACGTTACCAAATGACATACTTGGGATGATTTGGCAAATGCTTTTGTTGATCATTACAAGTTTCATGTTGAGATTGCTCCGGACAGAATTTCGATAACGGAATTGAAGAAGAAATCAACTGAATCTTTTCGGGAGTATGCTATAAGGTGGAGGGAAGAAGCATCAAGGGTACACCCGCCAATGGAAGAGACAAAAATGATAACCTATTTCATTCGGGCGCAGGAACTTGAATATTATGAGCGGATGGTAGTAATGGGTGGAAAAACATTTGCAGAGGTAATCAAAGCCGGAGAAATGATCGAAAATGGGATCAAGACCGGGAGAATAACTAGTCTAGCAGCATTACATGCCACTAGCAAGGCTATCCAAACTGGTGCCCTCGGGAGCGGAAAGAAAAAGGAGAAAGAAGTTACAGCTGTAATGGCTTTGGGAGGTACTTCATTTCACCAACAACAACCTTTGCAGTACCAATTAAACGCCCCCCATTCACAACATTTCCATATTCCTCACACTCACCTTACCAAACTTCATCATCTTACCAGCCTCAACCACCACAAAACTCATATCCTGTTTATAACACACAACCAACATACCAAGCTCCACCACAACAACAACCTCATCATCCCAACAATACACCCGGACTCCGTCCAAACCGGCCTGCTCGCAACTTCACACCATTAGGAGAGCCATTGAGTGTTGTCTTTGAAAGGTTGCAAGCTTCAGGTTTATTGTATCCCATGGAAGGCAGAATTCCAAACCCTTTACCTAGAAGTTTTGATCCTACCAAGACATGTGCATATCATTCTGGGTAAAAGGACATTCAACTGACCGTTGTTATGCATTGAAACACAAGGTTGAAGACCTCATTGAAGCAAAACAAATCAAAATCAGACAACCGGCACCAAATGTGAACAACAATCCACTCCCAAATCATAATGAAGCCTCGGTGAATATGATTGGAGTAGATGAAGAAGATGATGATCCAGCTAGATTCATAGTGCCTGTTAGGAGCATGGAAGATCATACATTTGTGGCTGTTACTTCTCCTACAGTGATGATAAGAGGTTTTACACCCATTGAGATACTAGGAGTTGCATCTACACCTGTGGAGGCACTTCAAGCGCCAATTCAGTTACCAGTGGTCGATACTAGAGCCGTACCATGGAATTATCAACAGGCTGTGATGGAATGCCATGGAAAAGAAACGACCACTGATAAGCCAAAGATTTCGGGAATGACGAGGTCTGGAAAATGTTACACTCCAGAAAAATTAACTGGGTTGAGACAAGGAAATGAATGCAATGTTCCACCCAAGAAGGTTGTGACAGACGCAGAAGCACAAGAGTTTTTGAAAAAGATCAAGGCGAGTGAATACTCAGTTGTGGATCAATTGAAGAAGACCAATGCCCATATTCCAATCCTATCTTTGCTTTTGACTTCGGACGTACATAGAGACGCACTCTTGAAGATTCTGAGTGAAGCATATGTTCCGACTGAAACAACTAGTGAAGCAATAGCTGGAATGGTTGGACGTATGCTTGATTGTCACCTAATCAACTTTGATAATGAAGAATTGCCACCAGAGTGATGTAGTCATAACAAGGCGCTCCACATAACTGTTAAGTGTCGTGATATTTTCATATCTAGAGTGTTGATTGATGGAGGTTTCGGGGTTAACATTCGTCCGCTCACTACTCTAAAGAAGATAGGGTATGATTTCAGTAAACTCAAGCCAAGTGATATGAGGGTTCGAGCATTTGACGGTGCCGCAAGAAGTTCAATTGGAGAGCTAGAATTAAACGTACTGATTGGGCCAGTCGAGTTCATTATGGGGTTTCAAGTACTAGATATTTCCACAACATACAACCTGTTATTAGGAAGACCATGGATTCATCTGGCTGGGGCTGTGCCATCCACTTTGCATCAGACCGTCAAGTTTAAGTGGGATCAACAACAAATAGTCATACATGGAGAAGGTGATACGTCTATCTATTGGGAGCAATCTATCCCATTCATTGAAGTAACAGGAGAGCTGGATGGAGCTACATACCATGCATGGGAAATTGTGGATCCTACCTATGTAGCTGAAGGGAGCCGAACCGAGGAGCCAAAGATGTCTTGCGCTGCGATCATGGTGGCAAAGGAGATGCTAAAGAATGGGTATCAACCAAGATTGGGGTTGGGAAAAACATTGAATGGATGAGTTGAGCCTATAGTCCTGCCCGGACAACAGTTTACTTTTGGTTTAGGATACGAACCTACTCAAGAGGAAGTGAAGGAAGCACGACAGAAGAAAGGAAAAGAGATCCACCTACCAAAACCAATCCCAACCATTGACCAAACTTTTTTAAAGCCTACTATTGTCCAGACTCCGGATGTACCTGTTGAGATTTCATGTGATGATATAATAGAGGGTGTCAAGAACTTGTTCGTGGGAGAAGAAGATGATCGTGATATGGTATTTGAAGACATTGCTAAAACACCGACTGTACGTGCTGTCGAATCGGGACCTGTTTTGAAGAATTGTACTTGCATCTCAGCCCCGGTTCGCCGGGAGTTTCAGTAGTTTAAGTCATGAATCTCTTTTGTAATTGGCCGGAGGCATAAGTTAGAACCTATTTTTGTCATGTCGCCTCTATGTTTTGTTACGGCCATCTAAGTTAGGATTCCGTTTTCTTGTAACGAACTACGTCCGGGCCTGATTCCCTTTGGATACGTAGAACCCGATATGGGTTCGGCCCCTTTATTATAAAAAATTTTAAAGCCCCTATTTCGTTTGAACTACGTTTGGCCTGATTTCTGTCTCGACACCTCTTGACAAGAATACGTAGGCAGCCCGAGATGGGTTCAGCCCCTTTTGATTTAAAACTTCTTATGCCCTTAGTTTGTCGAGCTGCATTTTGACTTGGTCCTCGTCCTAACTAAATACGTAGGAAGCTCTATGCAAGTGTTCGACCTTTTCATTATTCAAATCCAAGTGTCCTAGTACCAGGAACTGGGGCAGTTTCTTTGGTAACCTATCCAAAAATACTTCTCAATTTTCCAAATTTCATAATATTTTTCGTTCAAAAACAAGTTTTCTAGCACCAAATCTGGGGCAGATTTTGTTTTAGACCAATCCAAAACTATTTTCTCAATTTTCCAAAATCTATACATGTTCCATTTAAAATCAAGTGCCTTGGGACTAGAAACTGGGGCAGATTTATTTTATTTTATTTTTTATAAATATTTTCCTTAATATTTCTTTATATAGCCTTCAAAGCTTCCATTATTTTTCTATACCAAAACTTAATGTCTTTAGAATGGAAATTGGGGTAATGCTTTAGAATTATCACATAGTTGGCCTTAAAGATTTTGAGATTTCAAGTAGTGTCTGATATGTACATATCTAAGAGTTTGATAAGTTTAAACTTAGCTTGTCATAATTCTTTATATCATTAGAGCCGTTAAGTAGAGCCTTTTCATCTAAGTCATCTAAATTGTGCTGCTCTGCGATTCAAAAGAAAATTTTGTCACTTACTACTGAAACTCCTTGGTAAAGCGTACATGTATGGTGGAAGTGTCGAAGCATGTGGATGTGATCAAGACAAGAACCCGCTTAAGGATTAAGTTCCCCAAATGAGCACAAGTCAACCGATTTTCTTTAAACTCACAATTTTTCTTTGATGGACAGGTTCAATATTGATTTGCACAAAGATGCAGATTCAACTCAAACTCAACTCCTCTTCGTGAACATAAATCTAGATGTCGAACGCGATTGTGGACGTGAATATTGATGTGGATATGAACGTAGACGTGGATCGTGAATTTTGTTGCTTTAAAATAGATGCTATTCAACTTTTTCTCAAATTCTAATTGTGGATTTGGACGTGGATTTTTCTTCCCAACTAAGGGTTACGAGCGTAAATTCTCCTAAATCCAAATTATTTATATAGTTTATTGCTAATATTTTTCTATCTTGTGGCATTTTGTGGACATGAAAATGGACATGGACGTGGATCGTGGATTAAACTCCTTTCAATATGGACATTATTCAACACTTTTTGAAATTCTAGTCGTGGATGCGGATGTGGATTTATCTTCTCAACCAACGATTTTAAGCATTTCGCTTCTTTCAATGTGGATATGGACGTGGACGTGGACATGGATATGATCGTGGATTTATCTTGCTTTCAAATTCATTCGATGTGGACGTTATTCAATTCTTCATTAAATACTAAATGTGGACGTGGATGTGGATTTATCTTTTCAAGCATAGGTTACGAGAGTATATTCTTTCAACCCGATATATTTACATATATCTCTTTATCGCTAATATTTATCTTTAGCTTGTGGCATTTCATATGGAGACAAAATTAAAGCTCAATCAAATCGTGGATCATAATCTAAGCAGTGAGCTGGGGCAATTGCTGAAGGTGGAGTTAAACTCGTCAGCAAGAGGTCAAAGATCTACTCCCAACTACATTCCCACATTCTCGTGGTTATGTAGGTAATTCAAAATTCACGCAAATTTTACCGTGTTCATCTTTGAGTAGCAAATCATTTCAACCCAGTCTCACCATAAATCTTATTCGCTCGAACTGCATATGCCCAAATTCTCTTAAAGTCCGAGATATATAGACACCTCAAAAATTGGGGTTCAATGGCGACTTCCCAAAATTTCCCATCAAATCCATCTTTACTCATTCATATCCACACCAATTCAGTCGGGACAAAATTGGTTGCTATGTCAATTTCTTTGCCCGTAAACTCTTTTATCATTTCCGGTCAAAGAGGGGCAGCTGTTGACATCCAATTTTGTCCCACCTTTTTTCTACTTAATTTCCTTGCGCTTCCTAGTCATTAATGCTCTAATAATGTATTATTACTATTTATTTTATGATTATTTACTACCATTATTATAATTATATTAGTTGTAGTACTGATATCACTGTTAACAATATTATTATCATTATTAGTATTATTATTAGTAGTAGTAGTATTAGTAGTGGTAGTTACTATTAATACCATAATTACTATTGTTAATATCGTCATTAGTATTAAAAATATTATATTTTTATTTATATAAACTAATTACTTATTTTGAATAATCTATATGTATATCATATTGTTATATTGTGTCCAAATTAGCAAGACAAGGAAGCCCAAAGACATTAAAATGAAGAAGAGATTTGCTTTTAAAATTCAAGATCAAGTCCATGACCTACCAGATCTCGTCCATTTGTTATAGCCCATTTAGATTATTTAGAGTCCACTCCACAGTAGCCCAATAACAATATCCACAAACCCAATATTCCTACAATGTAAATCTGCCAGCCCCACTAAGCCTAACCCTAGTTCCTCTTCTCTCTAACGTCGCTCACCCCTATTCCTCTATCTCCCATGGCCATTTTTAGCAAAACTCCAAAGTTTTTCAAACCCAAGTTAGTAATGTTTCACCATTTTCGTGCAAACCTTGATAACTCTATGCACGCCTCTCCAACGCCCTCCTCTCCCATCTCTGTCACAAGATTTGGTCAAGCACAAGAGGCCAAAGAACTCTTAAATAAATCAGATTCTTTCTGCATTTTTCAGAGGTTTGATTCTCAAACGGCTACAATTCAAAGACTGAAGCAGAACCCGTGACCCCTTTCTTTTGAATTTCAAATTCCTCTTAGAAACTGAACCCTAGATTGATTTCGCCTATAAATACTCCTAAAAACCTTCAGCCAAATGAACTTTTGAATCGGGTAAAAGATAGACAAGTTAACCATAATCGAAATCTCTATTATTTCCGTCTAAAATACTTTGAAAAGTTAGCTCTCTGTGGTCTCTCGGTTCAGTTCGCTCAAACTAGTTTTAGATTCGATCTCGTCCGTGAGGGAGTAGATCTGAAACTTCTCAAGCTCCTGTTCACTGCACCACAGAAGGTTAGTCTTTTAGTTTTTCCCTCATTTCTTTAATCTCCTTGTGGAATATGAGTTGTATTTGCTGCTTGATATCTGTTTGGTTCATTTGCTGTTAAAAAATAATGGTCGTAGCGACTTTTGTTATCCGAGTTTTGATGTTGTAGAGAGTATGACTATAGGAGATGATTACCCGCTTAGTTTATATTTCTATGTTTATGTGTTTAGAAGAAAATGTTTCGTTAGTTTATCTACACATGAACCTGAATAGGAAAAAATGTATTAACATGTCTAAATGACTTTTGTGTGCTTATCGTTTAAGTTAAAAAGATTAAGAATATAAAATTATTCCACTGCTGTAGGTATCATGTCCTTAGGAACTCATTGTTATAGTTTGAAAAGACATTGAGTTAAGAAACTTTATATGGTTTCATGCTTTAAAGATTCTGAGAGTTATTAAAAGGAATTTGTTTATCAGATACCATGACTTTGGGATTTCACTGTTGATATGAAGATTCTTAAATTTTCTTGTTTTAGCTTTTATAAAATGAGTGTATACATGGTATGACTATTTAAAAACTTTGGCAAGTATTCTGACATTTATAAAAATACTTTAATTGTGTTCTTTAAGTAGTCTCGCTATCTCTCTAAGAGATTGATAATAAAATTCTTGCAGTAGCGTATATCTTAAATGTCCATTTGAAAGCATGCCCGTAAGGTAGGAAGACATGTATGTTGGTAAAGACATTTTATATTTCAGAGTTGTATCGGGTCTAGGAAGTTTGGTTTGCTGTGTCTACTATATTATTAGATGTATTTTATAGAAGTTGGTACAAGAAACTACATCTGCAATACTCTTGTTTGGTCTTAGAAAATAGCTTTTGCCTTTTTTCTTGTTGTCTGTTAATAGGGCTTGACTTGTTTAGGAGACATAAGTTGGTAATAGCATATGATTCATTATTATTTTAAGTCATGAAGTTGAATATAATTAGGTACACATGTTTAGATTTTGTAGCTAGTTTCGTTGTTGCTTAAAATTTGTGCTAAATGTAGTAGTATTATTTCAAAGAATCAAAAACCTTTTGAATTTGAGTATATAGCTTTCACACAGGTCAAATAACTATTTTAACATAGATTAAATCTTCTATCCGTATGTTTAGTAGCCTTTCTTTAGGAGTTCGTTGAAAATTGCAAGTTTCTATTAGTTGTTCTTTTTAAAAAAATATTATGTGTAGTCCTTTTCATACTTCTGGATCTGGTTGTGTGTATTTTATCATACAGTTAAATATGAAACTGACTCCACTAATCTTTGTTCTCATATTTTCTTTTGCTTACATGTACACTTTGGGAGCAACTTTTTGAGTCTCAATGCGAGACTCGTTGTCACCATGAAGCCACCACTGCTGCATTTCCTCTATCGTTTTGCCCTTTCGTAGACTTGACCATTTGGGGATGTAGAAAAACAGTAAAAATGCCAAAGTTAATTTTGGTTCCCCCTGGATAGGGTGGTTAATTTTTCATTACTATCCTGTTCCCATTTCCTATTAACTCCAGTTTGGTTTCATGTTTAGCTTCTTTAGCTCATGACTTACTTGTGCATGTTATCTAGGTTAATGCTTTAGCTAAAGTTGATCCAGTAATTATATCCCAATTTGTAGATTTGTAATAAGCTTTTTAAAAAATAAATCCGTTATACTAGAATACTTTAAGTATATCTGGGCGGTAAGTCACTTAGATTAATGCAACTAAGTCAGAGTTTGAAAATTTCTTTTACTTTGAGAACGCGACTTTGCGATTTTATAATATGATATGTTAAGTATTCAATTAAGCAAACTGATTTTGATTTCTTGGTCCATTTCCTTAGGTTAAAAAGTGTATTCTTCAGTAGTCAAGCCCTCTTAAAGTTCAAATTAGTATTTTCACTAAATCCATTTGGCCATTATCCTTTGATAAAAAACGGTACCTCACATTTTTTTAAAACAAAAAAAATATAAATAAATACTGAAACTTTTTCATGTTTAAATCTCAAGTTAGTTTTTTTTAAAAACAGTCATTCACCTAGCTAATAAGTATTTACCAATAGATATGTTTAATACTTAGCCTTAATCAATTAACTTAAGTCCTATCGGTAAACCATTTTAATGTGGATCTTAAGGAGTGCCTTACACCTTCTCTTTAAGATTAATTGAACCCTTACCTTAGAATCTCTAACGTTTAGTAGACCATATACAGAGTTAATGTCAATAAAATAGGTGTCCTAATTCAGTTTTTAAATAATTAGGTGGCGACTCTTTAGTACTAATTAATTCAATAATCACCGATATGTTATACTCTAATTTAAACAAGTTAAAATGGGGTATAACAATGTATACAAGGTTCACAACACTAACAAATGAACTTAAGTCTCTTGGAAGGATTATCCTTGAAGTGAGAAAATTCTCACAAGGGTTTTGCCAGTTACTTGGGAAAGCAAAATCACTGCTATTCAGGAATCAAAGAACATTTTCACTCTCAAGTTGGACGAGTTAATTGGAAATCTCACTGCCTATGAATTGAGAAGGCAAACCATGAAGATGGATGCTCCCAAGAAAGAAAGAAGCCTGGCTCTTAGAATTGCTGAAGGTGCAAATCTAGAAGAAGATGAAATGGCTATGATCACGAGGGACTTCAAGAAATATCTAATGAGAGGAAAGGGTTCTTTAAGAGGTGCAACTTACAACAAACCAAGGGTCCCTAAAAAATATACCAACGAGGGTTGTTACAAATGTGGTAAGACTGACCACATGATCAAAAACTATCCTCAATAGGAATTTGAATGGAAGAAGGAAAGGGCTGAACGAAGAAACAGGAAGAAGGAACAGGTTCATCCCAAGAAGAACAAATGATCAACGAAGGCTATGGTTGCTGCCTGGGGAGAAAGCTCAGATGAGAATTCAGAAGATGAAGATGGAGATGAACATGCACTTATGGCCGTTGGAGAATCAGATGGTGAACAAGAGGTAAGTGTGATTCATGTCAAAGACAAGATTAAATTTTTGTCTAAAGAAAGGCTATCTGAGTTACTGCTAGATTTCATTGATGAGTCTGAGGTCATAAACAATGAAAAGGAACAGCTGTCTAAGGAATGTGTAATCTTGAAAGCTAAGTGCAAAAATCTCGAACTCAGGGCTAGTGAAAGTGATAGTAAAAATACTGAGTTGAAGAAGTAGCTTCTTGAACTTGACACCACTGTGTTAGAACTTATATCTGAAAATTTAAAACTCAAATTAGGAACAGATAAAAAGAAATCTGATCACATACACCTTACCTTAGAAGAAAATGTTGGAAAAATGCAGGACGAGTTGTACAAAAAGGATGAGTAGATAAGAGTCCTAAAAGAAGATCTAGGCAAGGTTAAGCACGAACTAGACAGAACTTGCAAATGGAATAAGTCCTCTGATGCACTATCATGGCTACAAGAACATCACAATAGCAATAAGAGAGGACTTAGCTATGGGACCCCTGCACCTAAGTGGGATCCCAAAAGCAAGTACATCACACTTTCTGAAAACAAAATCTACACACACTGTGGTAAGACTGATCACTACAAAAGTGAATGTAGTGCAAAAGAAAAGGCCAGTCAAAAGAACAAAACATTTGTTCAAGAGAAAAATAGACTGCCAGGATGGGCTAAAAAGAATTTAATTCACCCTTTTGCCTATAGAAAGGACCCAAACTAGTTTGGGTTCCTAAGACTAACCCCTGATTTTCTTTTGCAGGACCAAGTGAAGGGGAGTAGCCAAATATGGTACATAGATAGTGGCTGCTCAAAGCATATGACTGGAAGCAAGAACCAGTTCCTTTCACTTGAGGACCTAAAAGGAGGTAATGTCTCATTTGGAAATGGTAAGAAAGGTGAGATCATCGGGGTTGGAAAGGTAGGTAAGTCAGACTCATATTCCATTGAGAATGTCTACTTGATAGATGGCTTGAAATATAGCCTAATCAGTGTATCACAACTGTGTGACAGAGCTAACTTGGAAGTATTCACCTCTACCAAATGTTTTGTGATAAATCTTACCACTGACAAGATTGTTTTGTAGGGAAAAAGAGTAAACAATATATATATATTGTAGATTTGTCCACTCTTTCGGAAAATGAACTCACTTGCTTAAGTGTGTTGGACAATAATCCCCTCCTTTGGCAAAAAAGACTTGGACATGCAAGTCTAAGTCAACTCAACAAATTAGTCTCCAAGGACCTGGTGATAGGGCTGCCTAACATGAAGTTTAAGGAAGACAAAGTTTGTGAGGCTTGTGCAAGGGGGAAGCATGCAAGATCCTCTTTCAAAAGCAAGAAAATGGTAAGCACGACCAGGTCGATGGAACTGGTTCATATGGATCTCTGTGGTCCAATGAGAACATTAAGTATAGGTGGTAAAAAATATGTGATGGTGCTTGTTGATTATTACTCTAGGTTTACTTGGACATTGTTTTTAACATCTAAAGATGAAGCATTTGACATGTTTACTTCTTTTGTTAGAAAAACTCAGAAGCAACTAGTTAATCAACTTGCATCAATTAGATCTGATCATGGAACTGAATTTGAAAATGCTAAGTTTGCTGAATTTTGTGATGTGCATGGCATAGATCATAATTTTTCTGCCCCTAGGACTCCACAACAAAATGGAGTAGTTGAAAGAAAGAATAGAACACTTGAAGATATGGCTAGGACTAAGCTTCTTTCTAGTAAACTTCCCCATAGCTTCTGGGCAGAAGCTGTAAATACTGCATGTTACATTATTAATAGGTGCATGACTAGACCTCTTGTAGAGAAGACTCCGTATGAGTTACTTAAAGGGAGAAAACCAAATATATCCCATCTTAGGGCATTTGGATGTAAGTGCTTTGTGCACAACAATGGAAAGGACTCCCTAGGTAAGTTTGATCCCAGAAATGATGAGGGAGTATTCTTGGGATATTCTTCACATAGCAAAGCTTATAAAGTGTACAACAAAAGAACTATGTGTGTAGAAGAAAGTGTACATGTAGTTTTTGATGAAACAAACATTCTTTCTAAGAGACAGGAACATGAAGATGAAGCTATTGGGCTGGTAAAAGATTTAAATGAAGTCACAGCCCAAGCTGAAGCTGCATCAGTAGAAGGAACAGGTGTTGGAATGTCACGACCCCGATTCGCCCTCCGTGAACCATCGTGACGACACCTAGTCTCTACGACTAGGTAAGCCTAACAATGCGGAATATAAACAATAATTGCGGAAGAAATAATTAAAAAAAACTGAAATACTAAAATGAAACAGTGTTTAAGGTGCCGCTCGGCACATACAATAACAACTGTCGAAGCTAACAGCAATTTCCAAAACCCGGAATCTCACGAATCACAAGCTAAGAGATACATAAAAAGCTCTAACTCCGAAAATTTCTAAACAAAGGAAAATTTCTGAAGGGCTATACATATTACAGAAAGATAGAAAGGGACTCCTCGGTATGCGGACGCGGCAAATATACCTCGAAGTCTCTACAGAAGCGCCTCGCCTCAAGGATGATAAGACGGAGTGGAAGTACCTGGATCTGCACAACAAAAATGTGCAGAAGAGTAGCATGAGCACACCACAGCGGTGCCCATTAAGTATCAATACTAACCTCGGTGGGGTAGTGACGAGGAACAGTCAAGACACCTACCGGTCCAATAAACTATACAAATATAGGAACAACGGAACATGATATATACATATATATAAAAACTACACGAGATGGTTAACAATACTGCCATCACAGTAAGGGAAGAAAAACAGCAAGTAACAGTGGAAATACCAAAAATAATGACATAGAAGAGCGATGAAAACACAAACCCGAATCCTAAATTCACAATACAGTAAATGTAAGCAATAACTCAGGTCCTACGACAGTGTTCCCATTAGGTCTTATCCAACAATTTCCCTGAAGTACCAAATCTCGGACAATTTACAGCTCACGAGCCCCAGTACCTGAAATCTAACACTTGGCATCCTGTGCCCCCATCAACCTCATGGTCATGCTGACGACTCATTTGCTAACTAGAGCCACTCTCACGTATATAACAAGTAAACAAGGGTGTACATCTATACTCAGCAAAATCAGGAGGACTTCACATCTAATAAGAGTGTTCAACTACGTGTATGCTTGTGCAAGTGATTTAACATAGTTCCTACCAGCTAACAAGTGTAAGGAAAAGAACGGACATCACGTAAGATGTTTCCTCACAATTTCCACGAGATAAAGCTCATACAGGTAAGCGTACCACAACACAATATTAAACAACAAGAATGCCCCCAGGCCATCACAAATCATCACAATCAATCCCTGACATAGCCCACTTTATCTCGCCACGTGTGCATATAATAACATACTAAGTGCCCGCCTTGTTTCGCCACACGTGCATCATAATGTTCCTACCTTGTCTCGCCACATGCGCAACCCACATATAAGCATATATATACATATCCCGCCTTATCACGCCGCATGTGCAATATATCAATAGCAGCAATAGCACGATAGAAGCCTCGTGCAACCCTATAATAACAGCTGCACGGCACAAACCTCGTGCATCATAATATCAACAACCGCACGGCATAAACCTCGTGCATCACAATATCAACAACCGCACGGCAGAAACCTCGTGCATCACCACAACAAGTACAACGACAACAATGACAACATACACAAGAACACGATGAGTAATTCAACTCAAGAACTTTCGATCACAAGGAGACGGTAAAACTAGTTCGCAAGGAATAACCACAATAGAGAAATACTAAGAGTGATAAGAACAGCTCAATAGAGAGAAAATAATATGAAGCAACGATCCCACAACATGTAATTTAACAACAAGGAAGCTAACACGAATCAAATAATTCCAAATAAGGAAATGTCAACTAAATATAGATTATCTAAACTTCTTTTAAGGTTGGGCAATTTACGAATATTATACAATGATTTCAATTAAGGATGAGCAGCGTGAAGAAAATCATCACCTCAATCAACACCAAACAAATAGAGGGGAGATAATAGTGATTTCCAATAAAGACGAGCAGTTATGAAAGATAGCATGACAATAGAAGAGGTAAAAATATTCAGTTAAGCAAAATAAGAGTCAATTAGGCATTAAGAACGAATTATGAGCAAATAAATTCCAATTAGAGCATGTAGAGGTGAAACTAGTAACTGGAAAGCTCAAGCATATCAAGTACACATTCATACACAGTGAATATCAGGACCTAAGAACCCTAAAAGGCCAATTTTTCCAAAAATAAGTCCGAGCACGCACTCGTCACCTCGCGTACATGAACTACAATCAACATAGCATACTCAAATCCTAAGGGAAAGTCCCCCACACACGGTTAGGCAAGATACTTACCTCAAAGACGACAAACCGATACTCTAAGATGCACTGCTCGGGTGAAAAGACCTCCGGATGGCTCAAATCTAACCAAATTAACTTCAAAGCACAAATAAAACACATAAGAGACTATTCCGGATCATAAAGTCTCAATTTTGATCAAATTCTAAAAATCGGCCCAAAAGTCGACCCCCGTGCCCGCATCTCGGAACCCGAAATTTTTTACAAAAATTGATTACCCATTCCGATACGAAATCAACAATACAAAATTTATCAATTTCCGATACCATTTGGTCCCTCAAATCACGATTTTTCATTTTAGAACCTTTCTTCAAAACCAACTCCTTCCCCAACCCAAAACACAATTTATATGATAAAAATAAAGACAAATTCATGGAATATATTTAATTATAGTTGAAGAACACTTACCCAATCGAATTTTGTGAAAACCCACCAAAAATCTCCAAGAACCGAGCTCTAGAAGTCAAACTGTGATGAAAATGGTGAAATCCTCAATTTTGGAATATATTCTGTCTGCCCAGGTTTTTGTGCATCGCGAACGCGAAGAGAGGACCGCGTTTGGGAAGAAGAAAAATTAAGGCTGCCCAGGTTTGCCCATCGTGAACGCGATGACGAGCTCGCGAATGTGGAGAAGAAAGGCAGGAACCTACGCGAACGCGAAGGGAGGGACGCGAACGCAAAGAAGGAAAATGCAGGGCTACGCGAACGCAAGGAGTGGGACGCGAATGCGAAGAAGGATTTCGAGGTGGTCAGCAACAAGGCATCGCGAACGCGAGAGGCTGTTCTTGATCGCGAAGGAGGATACCAGAAGCAGCAAAACAAGAGTTCAAACATAGGGAAAAATGACCCGTAGCCCATCCGAAACACACCCGAGGCTGCCGGGACCCCGTCTAATCACACAAACAAGTCATATAACCTAACACAGACTCGCTCGAGGTTTCAAAGCACATAAAACAACACCAAAACAACGAATCAAACCGAAAATCAAACTTATGAATTTCCAGATCTTCAAATAACAAATCTCATGCCGAAACCTATGAATTCAACTTGGAATAATGCTAAATTTTGCAGACAAGTCCTAAATGACATAACAGAGCTGCTCCAATCTCAGAATTGCATTTCGACCCCTATATCACAAAAGTCAACAATGGGTCAAACTTCTCCGGTTTCCAACTTCAACTTTTCCAACTTTCGCCGAAATGCCTCAATTTACCCTACGGACCTCCAAACCCGAATCAGGACGCTCGCCTAAGTCCAAAATCACCATACGAAGCTGTTGGAATCATCAAAAATTCATTCCGAGGACGTTTACTCAAAGTTGAATTCCGGTCAAATTCTCGCCGTTCAAACTTCCAAAACTAGATTCCTTCTTCCAATTTGACTCTGAATCATCCATTAACTGAATTCAACCATGCGCGCAAGTCGATACTCATATTATGAAGCTGTTCAAGACCGTGCGCCGCCGAACGGATCTTAAATTCTCGTAACGACCGGCCGGCTTGTTACATGAAACAGGTTCTTCCATCCAGGGCAACCTGACAGAGGAAACTGAACAAAGAAGAACTGAATCTAACTCCCAAATGGAGCATGTCCATAAGCCTGTTGCTCAGTAACTGAACATGGGAGAAACATCAAACAGAAACCAGTTGGTTATGAAACCTTACATGTATCAAAGTTCTCATCCCATTGAGAACATAATTACTGATCCAACCTTTGGAATTAAAACTAGATCTAAATTAAAGAATCTGTGTGCTTTTGATTCTTTCTTATCTCTTATTGAACCTAAAAATGTTGTTGAGGCTTTGCAGGATGCAGACCGGGTAAATGCAATGCAAGATGAACTCAATCAGTTTGAAAGGAGTCAAGTTTGGCATCTGGTTCCAAGACCCAAGGACAGATCAGTAATTGGCACTAAATGGGTCTTCAGAAACAAACTTGATGAAGATGGAACTGTTACAAGGAACAAGGCAAGGTTGGTGGTTCAAGGTTATATCCAGAAGGAAGGCATAGACTATGATGAGACCTTTGCTCCTGTTGCAAGGTTGGAAGCAATAAGACTCCTCATAGCCTTCGCTGCATATATGGAATTCACTCTTCACCAGATGGACGTCAAGAGTGCCTTCCTAAATGGCTACTTAATGGAAGAAGTGTTTGTCAAACAACCTCCATGGTTTGAAAGGAAGGGGTGTACGGATCATGTATACAAACTAGACAAGGCACTCTATGGACTCAAGCAGGCTCCTAGAGCATGGTATGAAAGACTATCCAAATTCCTGCTTGAACATGGCTACAAGAGAGGTAAAATTGATAGCACTCTATTCTTGAGGGAAAAAGGTACGGATCATCTTGTAGTACAAATATATGTTGATGACATAATTTTTGGGGCAACCACTGAAAAACTAAGTAAGGAATTTGCTAAACTTATGGGGAGTGAATTTGAAATGAGTATGATGGGTGAGCTTAATTTCTTCTTAGGCTTACAAATTAAACAAAACTCAAATGGAACCATGATCCATCAGCAGAAATATGCAAAAGAATTGATTAAGAAGTTTAAAATGGATGAATCAAAGGAAATAGACACTCCTATTGCAACAGCTACAAAATTAGACATAGATGAACCTGGTTCATCTGTTGATCAGAAGTTGTATAGGGGTATGATTGGTTCACTTTTTTATCTTACTGCTAGCAGACCTGAAATTGTTTTCAGTGTAGGGCTTTGTGCTCGATTTCAAGCAAATCCTAAGGAATCCTACTTGACTGATGTCAAAGGAATATTGCGATACTTGAAGGGCACTATTGATCTTTGCCTTTGCTATCCAAAAGGTAGTAACTTTAACCTAGTGGGATATGCTGATGCTGACTATGCAGGTTTCCTTGTGGATAGGAAGAGCACCTCAGGTATGGCACACTTCCTTGGTTCATGTCTTGTGTCATGGGCTACTAAAAAGCAAAATTCAGTGGCCCTATCTACTACGGAAGCTGAGTATGTTGTTGCTGCTTCCTGTTGTGCTCAATTGTTGTGGATCAAGCAGCAGTTGATGGATTTTGGTATTGAAGTTGGTTGCATCCCTATTTTC
The DNA here is from genome assembly GCF_001879085.1 of Nicotiana attenuata. Lineage (NCBI taxonomy): Eukaryota > Viridiplantae > Streptophyta > Magnoliopsida > Solanales > Solanaceae > Nicotiana > Nicotiana attenuata. The sequence continues at coordinate 229,436 of NW_017670811.1, forward strand.
TGTGATAACACTAGTGCTATTAGTATGACTAAGAACCCGGTTCATCATAAGAGAACTAAGCTGATAGATGTTAGACACTATTTTTTGAGGGACAACTATGAGAAAGGACAGATCTCTATAGAATTTTGTGCTACTGATAAACAGATTGCTGACATCTTTACAAAAGCACTGAGTAGAGAAAGCTTTGAAAGGAACATGTTAGAACTAGGGATGATTAAGATCACCTAATGGAACCAGTTCAGAATGCTCAATGAAAAAAAGGGGAAAAAAATATATTAGTTTTGGTTAGAAAATCTGGAACATATGTAAATATCTAGATTAATATTTGCTCAGTCTCATACTGTAAATAGTATACTCCTGTGACATGTATTGATATGACTCACTGATCTCCAATAAAAGTTTCTCTATTTTGGTAAATTGAGGCATGATGTAGAGGATTCTTAGTAAAGAACCTGGTTCATCAGTACTGGTTCATCTGAATAACGAGGTATGTTTTCTACACTCTCCACAATTAGAAATATTAATATTTAATTCATGAGCAGAGTCCTACCTATGTTCAAAAACGACAGAGAAAACCTATCCTTCTAAGTTTGAACCAGTTTTGTCTCTATTAGAATCCTCACCGCATAAAATGCCTAGAATCTAGGAAAGCCTAACCGCTCATTCAACCTGAAATTTCAGGTTGATTAGACTTCTAATTAACTACAAAAAGTTATCGTTAGTCATAATTAACCCTCTCACTTTAAAAAACCATCATCACCATCACTGCCACTCTCATAATTCTCTAAACCATCAATTCTCTTTCGTTCTCTACTTTTCTCTCTTCCAAAAACCCAATTCAGAAATCCTCTTCCAGAATTAGCAAAGATTACCAACCCCAAGATAACCCAGGCACTCATCCACAACCTACCCCCTCTGATTCCTCCACCTCTCCTCAACCCAGCGCAACCCCCCAACCTAGGAGAAGGCGAGTGAAGATGCTTGCTCGTAAAACTGTGGCTATAGGAGTGCTTTCAAAGAACCGAATGCAAAATTAAAGGCTAGCCAAGCCCAAGATTCTGGAAACTCAGATAACTCCTTCAAATCTGCGAGTGAGGGGGAAGGAACTGGGTCTTCTGATTTTGAGAAGGCTCAAAATCCCCCTTGTGAGGTATGTTCTGTTCTAGCTGAAAATTTGGACAATAGGTTTGTTCTGGTTGGGTCTGTTATGAATGTGGAAACGCCTGAGTCAAGAAGGAGAGGAGGTAAAAATAAAAGTGAAAAAGAAAAGGAGAGTGAGGGTGTGAGTGGTGATGTGAGGGGAAGAGGGAAAGAAGTGGCTTCACCCACTTCTGAAATGATTAGACCAGCTATCTGTTGGGTTGAGGATGAAAATATGGTAGAAAGTAGCAAGAAAACAGGGGGAAGTGGTTCAGGGGAGGCTGCTGAAGGGATGGTTAGTCCAAGTTCACATGCAGATGAGCCTGATTCATCTATTAAGGAGACCCTAGCAGACCTTCTCAAGAAAGTGGGTGCAAGTTATAACCCCAAAAAAGGAGAACCCCAACACCAAAAGCCCCCAGCACTGCAAAAACTACCAAGAAAAGAAAGGTTGCTTCTCCAATAACTACTGAGATCCCCCTACCAAAAGGAAGGGCCACAAGGAGTATGTTGAAGCAGAGTGAGAATGAGTTACAAAAAGCTATGGCGGAAAGCAAGAAGAAAAGAATAGACAAAGGGAAAGCTAAGGTTGAAGAGCCTGCTGAGACTGTTGATGTGGATGAGATGGAACAGGTCCATCAGGAAGAACATACAACTGTGGAGGTACAGACCCCTAAGCCCAAGAAGACCAAGACTCCTTCCAAGAAGTCTTCATCTATATCTAAGACTGCTGAACCTTCATTGGCTAAAAGGACAAGGTCTGTCGTGAAAGCCAAGAAAGTTAGAATTACTGGGAGGAGGAATGGAGTGGTGAAGAAGAGAGTGAATCTGATGCTCAACAAGACAAGCTAACCAAATTTGTCAAACGAACCATTTTGAAGGGTAGACTTCTAAAGGATTTGGAGGAACCAGGGATGGTCTAGTTGATGCTCTTGCTGCTCAGGGTTGGAAGGACATGGTCCTTAAGTTGTGTTGATACCCAATTTTTCCCTATGTATTTTATATACAAAATACTTTCAAAATAGCATGTACATGCATATATAAGCATGCCCAAAAGTTTTGGTATTTTTTCCTAATTTTTAAAGATTTTAAAACCAATTTATCAGTACAAAATCCAATAATTATTCCCAAGATTATCATTTTGGTGAATAATTTATTTTTTTTATCCTAATATTTGCACCAAAATATAATTAAGGTGATTTTTGCATATTTTTACAAATTTATTTGGTATTTAAAAGACTAAATTGCATATAACTGCAATTATAGCCTACTTTAAGATTAATAGCATTTTATAATTGTAAAATTAGTTCCAGTATTTTTAGATTAATATTTATATAGTATTTGTTGGCTCAGTGTTTTAAATTTACTTCTGAAATCATTATTGCTATTTTTATAAAATAAAAGGGAAGAATTGGCTATTTAATATTTAGCCCATTTATATTTCAATTACACCCTTGTTTACCTTCCAATTTTAACCTCAAATTGGCCCAATTTCAGTCCCCAAATCGGACCAGCCCAATCCCTAAGTTACCCGACCCCTGACCTAATTAAAAAACCCGCCCGGCTCATATTCAATCCAGGTCGTTGATCATTTTGATCAACAGCCATAATTTCCCCTTTCCTTTTTAATCTCCAACTCCAACCCCCCCCCCCCCCAAACCCTAATCACTTTCACCTATCAGCCGCCTTTGAACCCCCTCGTCTCTCAAACTCTCTCGAACCCTCCTGGAACCCTAATCGTCTTTAACCCCTTTTCCACCGTGATTCCACCGGAATCCATGGCATCTCAGGCCATGGACGGTCTGTACTCACCCTTTCTCACCATTAGACCTAAGCGATTCAAGGCTGTGAAGCCTGACTTCAACGGTTCTCTTCAAGATCTTCTCAGATTTGTAGATCTATGGCTTCTCCGGCCACTACTCCATCATATACAAGCAATATGAGCCTTTTCAACTCAGGATCTGACTTTCCTCAAGACCTTTCTCATTTCTAGGGTTTTCTCTACAACCCTAAGTTGTTCGAGGTTCTTTACTTGCTTATTCTCTTAGATCTGGAACATGTCTGTGTTCTATTGAACTTTTTAAAGGTTTTTCCCCAAATTCTCTTTTTTCAAAATCGTTTAATTTCGATTTAGAGTTTCCGAAAAGTTTCTTCAAAATACCCTTCTGATTCCTTTTGTTCTTTCTTTATGTGTGTTTGTCCAATTTCTTTTACTATGCATGTAATGTTCTTCTACTTTCTTTTCTCCTATGCTCACATGTTAATCTTTGCTATATGTGTTTACGATTGAGTTCTTTGATTTTGTTGGCATTACTGTACTATATTTGTATTCTTACTAAGCATGATTCATCTTGTTTTGCCTAAGTTTGTATCTTTTTCTTCTGAACTTGTTAAATTCTGAGTTTTTCAAACCTGTTCTCCATGCTCTTAACTGTGTATCTTGTTTGTTTGTTTCTCATGAGTCTTTGGAAAGGACTCCTGAGCCTCTATCAAGCGGCTCGCATTCTCATCTCTATTGTCTGACTCAATTCGAAACCCTAAGATTTGGGAGTTTCTTGGCAATTTTGATTCTTGTGTGCGAGTTAGGGTTCCTCTTTGGGACCCGGACTCTCAGACTCCTCGTGAGTCTACAAATTGGACTTGTACCACTTTTGCTTACGATTCTGAACCCCTCTTTGATTAAACCCTCTTCTAAATAATTTTACAATCCCTTATTGATTTGTGTGTTTTATATATAAGGACTCTGCTTTCAAAAGGTTTTTCCAACTAATTGACTGATTCCGAAATCCTCTTAATAAGGTCCGACTGATTTTCTTTGATTGAATCTCCTTTACCTTTTCCTGACTTGGTTCATTCAAATGGAACTTGTAATTTTGGTTTCACTGGCTGTTTGATTGATTCCCTTTCCATAGGTTTCACAAACCGTGTACCATTGATTGTTTTCCTTAAATAACTTCTGTGTATTTACCCCTTTTATGCTACTTTGAAAAGTTTTAATTAAAATTTCTTTCCTAAACTGGCTTTTACCCGCCGAAATCAGAATCCCTTAACCAAAGGGAGACTGATTTCAATGAAATATTCCTTGCCTTTCTTACTTGTTTCTCTGCACTATAAAAAGGACTGCCCCTCTGCACTTTTACACACGACTTCATTCTTCACAAAACCTTCACACCACTAGTCTTTAAAATACTTGCAATACTGTTTTGAATTCGATATTCTGCTTTGCTTGGGATCTTTTGGAACCGCTTTGCTTGCAACTTGGCTTTTTCAAGACTATTGTTTTTTACTTATTTCTTCTGAAACTGGTATGTTCTGATTTAACTTCTCTGCCTCACCCCTATGTGTTTACTTACAGTTTCTACAACCCTGTTTACTTTACTACGCATGATTCAATGATTTATGCTAATATGTTCTTTCCTTGCATCTGTTTCTATTGTAAATCCCTACCCCCCATTCCCCTCTATGTGTATGAGTTAAGGTTCTTGGCCTGGCAGTACCCAAATTACTGCCCAGGTCAGAACCTGATCCTCAATGGATCCTAACTCCCAAGTTTTGGCTGACAGGCTGGTCAGGGGTGCGCCAGCATTACCAATTGCTGGGCATGACCACCAGCCTGCCATGGCTTTCCTTAATCCCCCCCCCCCCTATGCACTTACACTTATTCTTAGACTCTTATGTTCTGCCCCCTCTTATGAGCCTTGCTTTGGGACCTGGAGCTCCCTCTGAACTTGGACATTCGAGGGCTGGCTATTCCACACTGCACCATAACCTTAATTCTGCAATATAATTGGGTGTAAGCACTGCCTGGAGTTCATAAAGCTCCTTGGAACTTTGACACGCCCAAAGGATGAGAAAGGCTTTTGGAAGTTCTGATCCAGGAAGTTGGTTTATCTCATATTGTTGGACTTTGAGTCTGAATTAGGCTGTTTGGTTGTAGCTGGAACTTCTGATGTAATTTTATTTCCTTACTTTTCCGATTCATTTTGGACTGTAATAATTTGTAATAACTGTTGGGGACGGCTAGTGGAAAGAGATGGGAATGATTGTATGCAAAGGGTAGATAACTTGCCTATAGGATTTTTAATTCCTGCATTCACATAGACAGCATGCCTAGTGGTCATTTATTTCTGCATCTTTGCATATAAAAATCCCGTCTTTAAGTACCTGCATTTCTGCATATAGACATCATGATCATAGGTTTCTTTTCTGCACTTCTGCATATACCTGTCATTAGGCAAACAATCATAGGTCTAATAATAATCAACTTCATTCTAGATACCATGCCTATAGTACTCTTGCATCTATGTAATCGTTTAAAACCAATAACGCTTAGATAACTTGCCTATAGGAATAATCAATCGAATCAGCCTCGTCTATTTTATCTATACGTTTAAAACCAGTCATAAGTTCGTTTAAAATCTGCAGATCTTTTGTCTATAAAGCCAGTGATCCTTTCTTTAAAATCAGTACGCTCCGCTAGATATCATGCCTATAGGTCTCACTTAGGCAAACCATTAGGTTTTAATTAACTGTGTCAGCTCTGATAACTACAACCAGACAAGGCTAATTCGGACTCCTTATCTAAGAAATATGTGATAAATCAACCTGTCCTAACGCTTTTAAATTTAATTCAGACCATAACCAGTATTTGAAGTCATGCTATATATTTGCCTTTAAGTGAGGAGGCCTGATTGAGCCTTAACTGTTGTTTGCTTCTCCCCTATTTGATTATGTGTTTTTGTTTGTCGCCTTGACTTTTATCCTTTTAAAACTTCTGAAAATCCCCAACTCCCTCCCCTTTAGGATTAGTAGTCTCAATGCCTCCGGTACTGATAGGATCGGACGGGTAATAGCATTCAATAAGTAACTATACTATTCCGCGCTTTAATATCTTAATGGGGTGGGAAGGGTAGACATGGATATGATGATCACGCGATAACACCACGCGTATAATTGGTTACTGGGAGTTGCGTGGATGATCCATGTTATTTATAAACCTAGGACCCCCCTCCCTCCTTGTGTACTTTTGTTATTGTTTTCTTTAAATTGTCAGTTTCCAGCTCTTTAAACCTTGTATTTCGCTTCAAATCATTTAAAACCTCTTCGAATTTCCAGCCCTGTTTTCTTTTTAAACTTCCGCCCATTTCACTTCTTTTGTTTGATTGTTTGCACTTGTTATTTGATCCTTATTTTTCTGCACTTACACATTCTTTTAAACAACTGTGAAACCACCTATTTCCTGACTTCAGCATGTTTATTTCACCTTTATACATTCCTACTTGTAATCGTTATGTGGAAGTTGTATTGTATGTTTACTTGTTTTAAAGTAATAATTGTAACATGGCCGGGAACCACACTAGTGGATCTTGGGGGGTTCCTAACACCTTCCCCCTAAGATAATTTCAAGCCCTTACCCATTCTCTGGTTCTTCTTTCTTTTAGATTCTTAGTGTCCTAATGCACTTAATCATTAGGTGGCAACTCTTCTAGATCTCAAACCCAAATTCCCAAAAGGAATAGAGTTGTCCGCCCAAATGTCGTAAACCCGATTTCACCTTTAGAAAAAGGGGGCATCGACAGCATGGTGACTCCCCTGCGGATTTCTTTAGGCTTTTACCATTTCATGTTGCTTGTGACTTTACTGCTTCTTTATTGCCTTTATTTAATGTCTTTATATCTTTTCTATTACGAAACTGACTTGGTTCTTTGTTTCATTTCTTTAATGCTTTCTTTTACCGCTTTCCTTCAATACTGTTGTAATTACGAGCAATTATTGTAATCATTACTTTATGAACGTGAAAGTACATAACAATTTGTTAATTATTGTATTGCATTTTTTCAACATCATATTCCACTCGTGCCAAACAAAATACCATTGCAATGCTTATAATGAGTGGTTGTGCTCTTCCGATGTTATCACCCCCTAAATCCGGCAAAGGCATATTTGCGGTAAAACCAGTCGATCAACAGTGTATTCGACGGTTCCGCGCCTTTCCCTCTTGAGTTGTCCGCTCAAGGGTACCAGTCTAATACCACATAGAAACCTTACTCCGTTTAATTGTACATGCATCATGGTCAAACCTAGCCGAGTCAGTTATGTTGTCCGCATAATGACTCTTTAAGATAGCCTTGTCCAAAGTCCACTGGGTTTCCTTGAAACCCAAACGGACCTTATCACGTTCTGTGCATTTATTTGGAGAACTAAAGTGCTTTTATGCCAATTATTGATATTTAGTAGTCGAGTCTGTAGGGGGTAAGGGCCTAACCTTTTTCTTGCAGAAATATGAGGCACGAAGTCCTCAGATTTGGCATGGTCACCCACATTCACCCCAAATTGCTAAGCTGGTGGAAGGATCTTCATTCCAGCGATCAGACTCTTGTCCGGATGTACCTGGGAAACCTACCTTCTCTTCTAGAAATTCAACCTGACAACAAAATCATAGAAGCTGCCACTCTATTCTGGGATTATGATAGGTCGGTATTCCGCTTCGGAGACATTGAGATGGCACCTTTGCTTGAGGAAATAGGAGGACTGGCTGGAATACCTTGAGAAACTCTGGGTTTGCTAATGCCAGAAAATCGTAAGGGTAGGGGTTTTCTTAAGATGATGGGTCTAAAGACGAATTCCGACTTGACATGTTTGGAGAAGTCTTACATTCCCTTTGACCATTTGTATGAAAGGTACGGCCATGGCAAATCATACCGTACCTATCCGGACGAATTCGCCATCACCTCATTGGGGTACATCCACCGAAGGGTATTTGTGTTTATGTTCTGTTTCTTGGGGATGATAGTTTTTCCGACAAAGAAAGCAAGAATCCATACCAGACTGGCCATGGTCACCAAGACCTTGATGGAAGGAATTAACGGGCAGCCATTCAGCCTTGTGCTAATGATAGTTGCAGGAATATGCTGAGCCCTACAAAGATGTCAACAAGGGGCCAAACATTTCGAGGGATGTAATTTGCTACTCCATCTATGGCTCATGGAGCACCTCCAAAGGGGTGAGTACCGGCAGGAAATCCATCGTAGAGACTGGGATGATCATATCGCTTTTCATCACCCAAAGCGGATGAATTATATGCCCAACATGTTCGCCCAACCAGAGAATGCTAGAGAGTGGGTCGAGCTCTTCGACAATCTTACTGAAGACCGGGTGCAATGGATGTTTGAGTGGTTCCCTAGTGAAGAATCCATCATACGGTCTAGGGATGCTCCATTTCTGATACTGATCGGTTTAAGAGGGACCTACCCATATGTCCCTATCCGGGTTATGAGACAGGCATGTAGGAAGCAGGTTATACCAAGGGTTGACAAGATGAGCCATTTTCGAGCCGACTTCCAAGATGACGATAGTCCGTACGGGTGTCAGGCTCAGCATATGTGGCATAGAAAAATTGTCTTGGGAAGAGACACCATCGAGCCAGATCGCTACCATGCTGGTTGTACTCCACACTATCTAGGCTGGCTGGAGGACAATCACAGCGATTTGGGTCAGCCCGGATTTGTTTGAGGTCACAGGATTATTGATGAAAAGGTTGAAGCACAGGTAAAGTACAACCAATTGCGCAAGAGGATGCGGGAACGTGAAAATGAGCACCGTGAAATATAAGAAGCCATTCAAAAGCTAATTGGAGAATGGAAAGATATGGCTGTCAGCGCCAACAAATGACTGATCTGTTTGGAGCGGGGCATAGTGGAGCTGGAAAAGAAGTTCCTGAAGAGGGTTGAAGATTGCCGGGTTGCTGAAGAAATGAAGGCGGACAACTGGCGAGGGCCTACTTGTTGCTAAGATTGCGCGAGCTGGGAGAACTGTACGAGGGAGCCAACAATGCCGAGTCTGGGAAAGGTCCTTTTGGGACCAAGTAGATAGGAGTTTATTTTTACTTTACAAATGTAATAAGGCCTATGGCCACTAGTGACACTTTTATTTCCTGTTGTTTAGTGTCATTTTGGGATTCATCTTATTTTTTATCAATAAAATGAGGCATTTAGCATTCTAAGTTCTCCAAATTTACTTGTCGCTAGGCCTACCTCGGGCACAACGAGGCTCCCAATTTAGGACACGATTTATATTCTTACATTATGTGTTTAAATATTGCAACGTTTTCTTCTCACGATCCCTACTAACTTGTTACCTTTTGTTCTTACTTTTGCTTATTCCCCTCCCCAAAGGTTAGTTCGTGCACTCTGGCATCGTCATCATATTCCACAAGATCCAAGGGTCCTCCGCCTCCTCCTCCTCCTCCGAGTCCTATCAAAAACAAGAACAAAGGAAAGATGGAAGATTTGAGCAACATCAGAAAGGAGAGCTCAGTTGAAAGGGTAGAGACTTCTCAAGGTATTCAGGTTTCCAAGGAAAGTGCCTCCTAGCTCGAACAGAAGTAATTGAAATTTCAGGAAGAATTGGACCAAGTTCAGAACTTGGCAAGCTTGTCATTTTTCCTCACTACCCCGGATATCAGCTTCCCCAACACTCAAAATCCCATACCTCCTCAAAACATCCCGAAGCCACAAAACCAGCCCACTCCCCATCACCACTGCAACACATGCCACACTTCAAGCAACACCCCACTGCTCATCCCCGAACCACTGAACTCCACAAATGATCATCACCACAACACCCCCATCTATGTGGAAACCATACCACACCCCATTCAGCCCGCCTCAAGCGCACCTGAGTGTGATGACAAAGACTCTCTTATCAAGAATCTGGCCGCAGAACTCAAGAAGCTGACTAGCCGAGTTAAGGGTGTTGAAGGAAGCAAGGGGATCGAGGGGCTGACTTACGAAGACCTTTGCATTCAACAAGATGTTGAACTGCCCGAGGGGTACAAACCTCCCAAGTTCGAAATGTTTGATGGTACAGGAGATCCCAGGGTACACTTGAGGACATACTGTGACAAGTTGGTCGGAGTAAGGAAAGATGAGAGAATTCGAATGGAGCTTTTCATGAGAAGCTTGAAAGGAGATGCTCTGTCTTGGTACATTAACCAAGACCCCAAGAAGTGGTCAAACTGGGTTAGTATGGCATCTGACTTCATGGACAGGTTCAGGTTCAACATGGAGAATGCACCAGATGTGTTTATATTTAGAATTTAAAGAAGAAACCTACAGAAACGTTCCGCGAGTATGCTACTCGTTGGAGGTCAGAGGCTGCTAAGGTTCGACCAGCTTTAGGGGAAGAACAGATGAACAAGTTTTTCGTTAGGGCTCAGGATTCACAATACTATGAAAGATTGATGCTGATCGAGAACCATAAATTTTCGGACATCATCAGGCTGGGAGAAAGGATTGAAGAGGGCATCAAAAGTGGTATGGTCACTAACTTTGAAGCTTTGCAAGCCACCAATAAGGCTCTGCAGTCCGGTGGTACATCCAAGAAGAGGGACGTAAGTGCCGTAGTGTTTGCACAGAGAACCAAATCACCAGTCAAATATCAGACCTACCCGATATCTCCACTTAAATATCAACCCACTCCAAATTTCCAAGCACCCGCACCTTCCTACCAAGCTCCACCACCTACCTATCAATCACCTCCACCTCCCACATACCAACCCACTTCACCCAAATATTCCCAACCCGCACAAGTCTACCAAGCCTACAACACTCAACCATCCCACTATCAATCACCTCCTACTCGCCAAAACTTTCCTAGACCCCGACCAAATTTTGACCGCAGACCTCCCAAACAATACACCGCCATTGCCGAGCCAATCGACCAGCTGTAAGAAAGACTCAAAGCCGCTGGTTATGTCACCCCTGTCCCTGCCATAACTCCTGAAAACCCTTCCCAGTGGATTAACCCAAACAAAACCTGTGCATACCATTCTGGCATGAAAGGACATACTATTGATGAGTGCCGCTCCTTGAAGGACAAGATCCAGGCTTTACTTGATAACAAGATTATCGTGGCAAATGAGCCTGCTCCGAAAGTCCGCAGCAACCCTCTACCAGACCACAAGGGTGGAAGTGTTCATATGATTGAAATAGAAGATGATTGGGATCCCAAATGATCAATCGGTTTGATCACGAAAGGTGACGATCCAAAGAAACCAACAGTCACTCTCAACCCGATTGTAGTCCAAATTCAGCCTTCTGAAGATGCTGAGGTGAACATGTCCATACCGCTTGAGTTTGAAGCACCAGCCCCCGCAAAGACGCCAACACCAATCGAGGTCGAGTTTGGGTCCCCAAAGGCGCCTGAGCCCTTTGAAGTTGCTGTATTACCTTCCAAGGCAAGGGTGCCTATTCCAGTAGCAATGGCAGCCGTAATACCGTTCCACACAAAAGCTATACTGTGGGACTACACAGCCGAGGCAAGAAGGAAAGGAAAAGCCAAGTTCGGAGAAACAGTTGTAGCGCAGGGTATGACAAGAACCGGCAGGGTTTATACCCCAGAACACTTAGCTGAGTCGAGTAAGCAGACCTTTGGCCGAAAGCCATCATTGAAACTGGACCCGGTGATCTCTGGAGAAAGATACAAGCCAAGGAATACTCGGTCATTGACCAGCTGAACAAAACACCGGCACAAATTTCTATCTTGACTTTATTACAAAGTTCTGATGCACACAAGAATGCCTTGTTAAAGGTATTGAGTGAGGCGTATGTACCAAGCAACATCACTGGTGGAGAAATGGCAAACATGGTGGGCCAAGTGTTGGAGAGTCATAAAATCACCTTTCACGAGGATGAGCTGCCATCGGAATGATTGAGTCATAACAAGGCATTGCACATCACTGTGCAGTGCGAAGATTATTTTATCACCCGGATCCTGGTCGATGGGAAGTCCAGTCTCAACGTTTGTCCTCTGGTAACACTCAGAACATTGGGAAAAGGGCTGCATGAAATCAAGGATGGGGCCATCAACGTCAAAGCTTTCGACGGATCTCAAAGGTCCACTATTGGGGAAATTAGCCTACGTTTGCAAATGGGGCCCACTTGGTTCGATGTTGATTTTCAAGTGATAGACGTGCCGGCTTCTTACAATCTGCTGTTGGGACGACCATGGATTCATGCCGCCGGGGCCGTGGCATCAACACTACATCAGGCAGTGAAATTTGAATGGAATCACCAGGAGGTGATCATTCATGGTGACGGTAGCAACCCCTTATATAGCCGCCAGACCATTCCAGCAATTGGAGGAAGAAGAAGATTAGGTGGGGAAACTTACCACCACATCGAGCGGGTCAACGCAGTTGACGAAGACAAATGGTGGAACAACAAAATTGAAAGCATACTGAATTGGAGCGGATATGAACCTGGCAAAGGACTTGGCAAAAACCTCCAAAGAATCGCTAAGCCTATCAAGCTCAAGAAGCATGGCACCACCTTCGGGTTGGGGCATGAGTATACTTGGGAAGAATTCAAGGAATGGTCGCCACCCTAGTGCGGCCCTTACTATCCATTGGAGCAGCCGATACCCCGTCTAGAGCAAACTTTTCAACCAGCCAAGGTTATCTATGGGTTAGAAGAAGAGGAAGCATTAGCGGCAATGAGGAATTTGTTCCTGGAAGAGGATGATATGGATTGTTGTGTCATTTTTGAGGAGGAGGGGGAGGAAGGCCCTTCCATACAAGTAGTGAGCAGAGGAGCACACCTCAGCAACTGGAACGTCAGAACCACCAGAGCCCAACGTGCCTCGGGGTAGCAAGGCTGAACAAAGCATTATGCACTATTTTGCTTTATTAAGTTTATTTTCTTTTCGCATTTTTCTTTTTTCGCAAGAAAGAGCTCCAATGTTCAAATCACTTATGGAATTTACTAAAGTATTTCAATTTTCTTTCAAATCTCTCTCTTATTATTTTCTCTCATTACTTTACTCAAACAGCATTACTATTACTTATCTTGATGAACCAACGACTGTGACATGCAACGAGACAACGCGACAAATGGACACAGATTCAGAGGAAGATGATATACCGGAAGAAATTGTTAAAGAAGTCGAGAATTTTGAGAATAGGCCTAAGTCCAACCTGGACGAGACGGAGATCGTCAATCTAGGAGATGCAGAGAACATCAAAGTAACACGAGTCAACATTCATTTGTCACCGTCTGAGAAGGAAGAGTATATCAAATTTCTAAAGGAATATGAGGATATATTCGCATGGTCATATAATGACATGACTTGTCTAAGCACGTCCATCGTGGCTCACAAATTACCGACTAATCCGGCCTGTCCGCCAGTGAAACAGAAGCTCAGAAAGTTCAAGCCAGACATGAGTTTGAAAATCAAGAAAGAAGTCACTAAGCAGGTCAAAGCTAAGGTCCTCCGGGTAGTAGAGTATCCGACATGGTTAGCCAATATTGTGCCAGTACCGAAGAAGGATAGGAAGGTCAGAATTTGCGTCGACTACCGGGATCTCAATCGGGCCTGTCCAAAAGACGACTTTCCCTTGCCGAATATACACATCTTGATTGACAACTGCGCCAAGCATGAGTTGCAGTCATTCGTTGATTGTTTTGCTGGTTACCATCAGATATGGATGGATGAAGAGGATGCTGAGAAAATGGCTTTCATTACGCCGTGGGGGATGTATTGTTACAAAATGATGCCGTTTGGGTTAAATAATGTAGGGGCCACCAACATGAGGGCCATGACCACAATTTTTCATGACATGATACACAAGGAGATCGAAGTGTATGTAGACGATGTCATCATCAAATCAAAGAAAGCCGCTGATCACATGGGAGATTTGAGGAAATTCTTCAATAGACTGAGAAGGTACAACCTGAAGCTGAATCCCACAAAATGTGCATTTGGGGTTCCTGCCGGAAAACTACTTGGGTTCATTGTGAGCCGCCGAGGTATAGAAATGGATCCATCAAAGGTCAAAGCTATTCAAGAATTCCCGCCACCGAAGAGCAAGAAGGAGGTTATGAGTTTCTTGGGGAGACTTAACTACATCATCCGGTTCATAGCTCAGTCCACTATCATTTGTGAGCCGATCTTTAAGATGTTGAAGAAGGACGCCGCTACCAAATGGACTGACGACTGCCAGAAAGCCTTCGACAGAATCAAAGAGTACCTGTCAACACTACCAATTCTGGTTCCGCCCAAACCAGGTAGACCCCTGCTACTTTACCTTGCAGTATTGGATGGAGCATTCGATTGTGTTCTGGGGCAGCATGATGAAAAGGGGAGAAAAGAGCAGGCCATTTATTATCTCAGCAAGAAGTTCACCCCGTACGAGGCCCGGTATTCCTTACTAGAGCACACATGTTGTGCTCTGACTTGGGTAGCTCAGAAGTTGAGGCATTATTTCTGTGCTTACACCACGTATCTCATAACAAGAATGGACCCATTAAAGTATATCTTTCAGAAGCCCATGCCTACCGACAAGCTAGCCAAGTGGCAAATCCTGCTGAGTGAATTTGACATTGTCTACGTGACTCAGAAAGCAATCAAAGGACAGGCACTAGCGGATCACCTCGCTGAAAACCCTGTGGATGGAGAATACGAGCCTCTGAAGACGTATTTTCCTGATGAGGAGGTATCATTCATAGGAGAGGACATTGCAGAATCCTATGACGGTTGGAGGATGTTTTTCAACGGAGCAGCAAATTTCAAGGGAGTTGGCATAGGAGCAATCCTAGTATCAGAAACCGGCCAACATTATCTGGTATCCGCCAAGCTCATGTTCCCATGCACCAACAATATGGCCAAGTACGAAGCTTGCATCTTGGGGCTCAAGATGGACATTGACATGAATGTCCAAGAGTTGCTAGTGATTGGAGATTCGGATTTGCTTATACATCAGGTCCGAGAAGAATGGGCGACCAAGAACTCCAAGATACTCCCGTATTTGCATCATGTACAGGAGTTGAGAAAGAGGTTCATAAGGACAGAGTTCCGGCATGTTCCCAGAGTCCAGAATGAGTTTGCCGATGCATTGGCCACTCTATCATCCATGATTCAGCATCCAGATAAGAACTTCATAGACCCTATTCCAGTAAAGATTCATGATCAGACAGCTTACTGTGCTCATGTCGAGGAAGAAGCAGACGGAAAGCCTTGGTTTCACCACATCAAGGAATTTTTGGCCGAAGGAAAATATCCAGAGCATGCAAATGCTATTCAGAAGCGCACTCTGCGAAGATTGTCCAACAATTTCCACAGCGGAGGAATCCTATGTAGGAGAACTCCGAATTTGGGTTTGCTAAGGTGTGTTGACGCAAAGGAAGCATCCAAACTGCTAGAGGAAATTCATGCCGGGACCTGTGGTCCACATATGAACGGTTTTGTCTTAGCCAAGAAGATACTCTAGGCAGGTTATTTCTGGATGACTATGGAAACGGACTGCATCTAGTATGTTCGAAAGTGCCACCGCTGTCAGATCCATGCAGACATGATAAAAGTGCCTCCAAATGAGCTTAATGCAAGAAGCTCGCCATGGCCGTTCGCCGCATGGGGAATGGATGTTATCGGACCAATCGAACCTGCCGCATCAAATGGGCACAGGTTTATACTAGTAGTAATTGATTATTTCACTAAATGGGTTGAAGCAGCATCTTACAGAGCAGTAACCAAGAAAGTCGTGGCAGACTTTGTCCGTGACCGTATCATTTGTCAATTCGGGATCCCAGAATCAATCATTACTAACTACGGTTCCAACCTCAACAGTGATTTGATGAAAGCCATGTGCGAAACCTTCATGATCAAACACAAGAATTCCACAGCATAGAGGCCTCAGATGAACGGAGCTGTAGAAGCCGCCAATAAGAACATCAAGAAGATATTGAGAAAGATGGTAGAAAAGCATAAGCAATGGCATGAGAAGCTGTCATTTGCTTTGTTAGGGTATCGCGCCACAGTCCGCACATCGACTGGTGTAACTCCCTATATGCTGGTTTATGGTACGGAAGCGGTCATCCCCGTCGAGGTAGAAATTCCATCCCTAAGAATCATACAAGAAGCAGAAATCAACGATGCAGAATGGGTAAAGAGTCGCTATGAACAGTTAGCTCTCATAGATGCAAAGAGAATCAACGCAGTTTGCCATGGTCAACTTTACCAGAACAGAATGACCAGAGCCTTCAACATGAGAGTCAGACCAAGACGGTTTACACCAGAGCAGCTGGTGCTGAAGAAGATTTTTCCACATCAAGATGAAGCCAAAGGGAAGTTCTCCCCTAACTGGCAAGGTCCATACATGGTTCATCGGGTTCTGACAGGAGGAGCCCTCGTACTTGCTGAAATGGACGGAGAAGTTTGGCCAAAACCAATTAAATCAGATGTAGTCAAGCGATACTATGTGTAACCATTTATGATTTCCTTATGTAATTTGAACTACGTCCGACCTGATTCCCGTTTAAGAGGGGATACATAGGCAGCCTTATGGGTTCGGTCACAATTCAATAAAATTTTCATTTCCCCCCGCAATTGGAAACTGGGGCAGAATTTTGAGGAGGACCCTCAAAATTCTGAAGTAACTTCGGTCGATCGATGCAAGCAGCCGTCAGAAGCATCAATCCACTAAACTGGGGCAGAATTTCTAGGAGGGCCCTAAAAATTCCGTAGCAAGAAAGGTCGCAATGTTTTGAACCACGTCGCGGTCATTGGTTCATCTAAAGCTATTTTTTTATATATATACATATATCATACCTTTAACAAAAGTCATGCATGCCTATTATCGAAATCGCTTTGTTTGACAACGCTGCCCCGAGGGTACCTACACCATAAACAGAGTCGAGCCAGTCAAGCGAAGCCAGCGGGAACGCGAACCAACCGGTCCCTTTACAAAACTCACGACTTTTCTTTGGATGCAGGCACCCAAGTCACAAATTAGCAAATCCATTTACACACTCGTACTTTCAGGAATACAACTCCCAAAATTATCGCTTCACAACCACTATCCATACACAATATCCCCAGCAGCCACAATGTCGCAATCAACAACCAGCTATCCGCTATCAGCTAAGAATCCTTTACTACTACTCGTCTCTCATCTTCCGCATAAGGCTACTATTCTGCCTTCCGAGGTTAAGCTCTACCTCCATTTGCATTTCTTGCATTGCATAAGGCTACTATTCTGCCTTCCGAGACTAAGCTCTATCTCTTGCATTGCATAAGGCTACTATTCTACCTTCCGAGGTTAAGCTCTACCTTCATTTGCATTTCTTGCATTGCATAAGGCTACTATTCTGCCTTCCGAGACTAAGCTCTGTCTCTTGCATTGCATAAGGCTACTATTCAGCCTTTCCAGGTTAAGCTCTACCTCCATTTGCATTTCTTGCATTGCATAAGGCTACTATTCTGCCTTTCGAGACTAAGCTCTGTCTCCATAATTGCATAAGGCTACTATTCTGCCTTCCGAGGTTAAGCTCTACCTCCATTTGCATTTCTCTGCATTGCACAAGGCTATTATTCTACCTTCCGAGGTTAAGCTCTACCTCCATTTGCATCTCTTTGCATTGAATAAGGCTACTATCCCGCCTTCCGAGACTAAGCTCTGTCTCCATTTGCACGGCTGAAATATCGCCACTTCGTTTAAATCTTGCATTGGCTGAAAGATCGCCATTTATATTTACACTTTACATCGGCTGAAACATCGCCACTTCATTTAATCTTGCATCGGCTGAAATATCGCCATTTTATCTTAATCTTGCATTGGCTGAAAGATCGCCATTTATATTTACACTTTACATCGGCTGAAACATCGCAACTTTATTTAAATCTTGCATCGGCTGAAAGATCGCCATTTATATTTACACTTTACCTCGGCTGAAACATCGCCACTTATATTTACACTTTACATCGGCTGAAATATCGCCACCTTATTTAAGTCTTGCATCGGCTGAAAGATTGCCATTTATATTTACACTTTACATTGGCTGAAATATCGCCATTTTATTAAAACTTGCATCGGCTGAAAGATTGCCAAATCCTGCATTTCATGGGCTGAAAGATCGCCAAAATCATCTGAAGGTGTCATCGTTCAGAGGCACCATTTTCATAGCCCGAGAACATCATGCCATGGCCTGAGGACCCCACTATTATCTCTGCATCGCATTATTCAAAGGCATCATGGTTCGGAGGCATCATTCTCATAGCCCGAGAGAATAATTTCATAGCCTGCGAATCCTTTATTATGTGTTTCATGGCCCAGGACACCATAGTCCGAGGACGTCATCCTAACCGTCCAAAGACATCATTCATGGTCCAACGGGAACTTGCATCATGTTTAAATTTATGCACAACATATGCGCTCGTGTATTATTTACAGGTAAACCGGCTAGCAATGGCTGTTTCAGCAGGAGCGATCCCGCTCCAGTTTCCGCAGACTTTTTAAATTCGTAGCAATGCTACCCCGATCCAAATATCTCGGAAAAATCTCCATCGGCATGTTCCGCCGACGGGTCCTGAACTACATACGGCCTGATTCCTATAAAACCAAGGATATGTAGGCGGCTCAGGAACCCGAGCTCGGTCAAAATTCTTCAAATCGTTCGTTCGGTTAAAATTGGCCATCATATCTTTACCCGATAACTCTTTCATCCTTCCCGGGTAAAGCGGGGCAGCTGTTGATACCCAATTTTTTCCTATGTATTTTATATACAAAATACTTTTAAAATAGCATGTACATGCATATATAAGCATGCCCAAAAGTTTTGGTATTTTTTCCTAATTTTTAAAGATTTTAAAACCAATTTATCAGTACAAAATCCAATAATTATTCCCAAGATTATCATTTTGGTGAATAATTTATTTTTTTTATTCTCATATTTGCACCAAAATATAATTAAGGTGATTTTTGCATATTTTTACAAATTTATTTGGTATTTAAAAGACTAAATTGCATATAACTGCAATTATAGCCTACTTTAAGATTAATAGCATTTTATAATTGTAAAATTAGTTCCAGTATTTTTAGATTAATATTTATATAGTATTTGTTGGCTCAGTGTTTTAAATTTACTTTTAAAATCATTATTGCTATTTTTATAAAATAAAAGGGGAGAATTGGCTATTTAACATTTAGCCATTTCTATTTCAATTATAGCCTTTTTTACCTTCCGATTTTAACCTCAAATTGGCCCAATTTCAGTCCCCAAATCGGACCAGCCCAATCCCTAAATTACCCGACCCCTGACCCAATTAAAAAACCCGTCCGACTCATATTCAATCGAAGCCGTTGATCATTTTGATCAACGACCATAATTCCCCCTTTCCTTTTTAATCTCCAACCCCCCCCCCCCCAATCACTCCACCTATCAGCCGCCTTTGAACCCCCTCGTCTCTCAAACTCTCTCGAACCCTCCTGGAACCCTAATAGTCTCCGACCCTTTTTCCACCATTATTCCACCGGAATCCATGGCGTCTCAGGCCATGGACGGTCTGTACTCACCCTTTCTCACCATTAGACCTAAGCCATTCAAGGCTGTGAAGCCTGACTTCGACGGTTCTCTTCAAGATCTTCTCAGATTTGTAGATCTGTGGCTTCTCCGTCCACTACTCCGTCGTATTCAAGCAATATGAGCCTTTTCGACTCAGGATCTGACTTTCCTCAAGACCTTTCTCATTTCTAGGGTTTTCTCTACAACCCTAAGCTGTTCGAGGTTCTTTACTTGCTTATTCTCTTAGATCTGGAACATATCTGTGTTCTAT
Source organism: Nicotiana attenuata (assembly GCF_001879085.1). Classification (NCBI taxonomy): domain Eukaryota; kingdom Viridiplantae; phylum Streptophyta; class Magnoliopsida; order Solanales; family Solanaceae; genus Nicotiana; species Nicotiana attenuata. Next base: position 249,182 of record NW_017670811.1, read on the forward strand.
TGAACTTTTTAAAGGTTTTTCCCAAATTCTCTTTTTTCAAAATCGTTCAATTCCGATTTAGGGTTTCCGAAAAGTTTCTTCAAATCACCCTTCTGATTCCATTTGTTCTTTCTTTATGTGTGTTTGTCCGATTTCTTTTACTATGCATGTAATGTTCTTCTACTTTCTTTTCTCGTATGCTCACATGTTAATCTTTGCTTTATGTGTTTACGATTGAGTTCTTTGATTTTGTTGGCGTTACTGTACTATGTTTGTATTCTTACTAAGCATGATTCATCTTGTTTTGCCTAAGTTTGTATCTTTTTCTTCTGAACTTGTTAAATTCTGAGTTTTTCAAATGTGTTCTCCATGCTCTTAACTGTGTATCTTGTTTGTTTGTTTCTCATGAGTCTTTGGAAAGGACTCCTGAGCCTCTATCAAGCGGCTCGCCTTCTCATCTCTATTGTCTGACTCAATTCGAAACCCTAAGATTTGGGGGTTTCTTGGCAATTTTGATTCTTGTTTGCGAGTTAGGGTTCCTCTTTGGGACCCTGGACTCTCAGACTCCTCGTGAGTCTACAAATTGGACTTGTACCACCTTTGGTTATGATTCTGAAACCCTCTTTGATTAAACCCTCTTCTAAATAATTTGACAATCCCTTCTTGATTTGTGTGTTTTATATATAAGGACTCTGCTTTCAAAAGGTTTTTCCAACTAATTGATTGATTCCGAAATCCTCTTAATAAGGTCCGACGGATTTTCTTTGATAGAATCTCCTTTACCTTTTCCTGACTTGGTTCATTCAAATGGAACTTGTAATTTTGGTTTCACTGGCTGTTTGATTAATTCCCTTTCCATAGTTGTCACAAACCGTGTACCATTGATTGTTTTCCTTAAATAACTTCTATGTATTTACCCCTTTTGTGCTACTTTGATAAGTTTTAATTAAAATTTCTTTCCTTAACTGGCTTTTACCCATCGAAATCAGAATCCCTTAACCAAAGGGAGACTGATTTCAATGATATATTCCTTGCCTTACTTACTTGTTTCTCTGCACTATAAAAAGGACTGCCCCTCTGCACTTTTACACACGACTTCATTCTTCACACAACCTTCACACCACTAGTCTTTAAAATACTTGCAATACTGTTTTGAATTTGATATTCTGCTTTGCTTAGGATCTTTTGGAACCGCTTTGCTTGCAACTTGGCTTTTTCAAGACTATTGTTTTTTAGTTATTTCTTCTGAAACTGGTATGTTCTGATTTAACTTCTCTGCCTCACCCCTATGTGTTTACTTACAGTTTCTGCAACCCTGTTTACTTTACTGCGCATGATGCAATGATTTATGCTAATATGTTCCTTCCTTACATTTGTTTCTATTGTAAATCCCTACCCCCCATTCCCCTCTATGTGTCTGAGTTAAGGTTCTTGGCCTGTCAGTACCCAAATTACTGCCCAGGTCAGAACCTGATCCTCAATGGATCCTAACTCCCAAGTTTTGGCTGACAGGCTGGTCAGGGGAGTGCCAGCATTCCCAATTGCTGGGCATGACCACCAGCCTGCCATGGCTTTCCTTAATTCCCCCCCACCCCCCACCCCCCCATGCACTTACACTTATTCTTAGACTCTTAAGTTCTGCCCCCCCCCCCCCTCTTATGAGCCTTGCTTTGGGACCTGGAGCTCCCTCTGAACTTGGACATTCGAGGGCTGGCTATTCCACACTGCACCATAACCTTAATTCTGCAATATAATTGGGTGTAAGCACTGCCTGGAGTTCATAAAGCTCCTTAGAACTTTGACACGCCCAATGGATGAGAAAGGCTTTTGGAAGTTCTGATCCTGGAAGTTGGTTTATCTCATATTGTTGGACTTTGAGTCTGAATTAGGCTATTTGGTTGTAGCTGGAACTTTTGACGTAATTTTATTTCCTTACTTTTCCGATTCATTTTGGACTGTAATAATTTATAATAACTATTGGGGACGGCTAGTGGAAAGGGATGGGAATGATTGTATGCAAAGGGTAGATAACTTGCCTATAGGATTTTTAATTCCGGCATTCACATAGACAGCATGCCTATAGGTCATTTATTTCTGCATCTCTGCATATAGAAATCCTGTCTTTAAGTCCCTGCATTTCTGCATATAGAAATCATGATCATAGGTTTCTTTTCTGCACTTCTGCATATACCTGTCATTAGGCAAACAATCATAGGTCTAATAATAATCAACATCATTCTAGATACCATGCCTATAGGACTCTTGCATCTATGTAATCGTTTAAAACCAATAACGCTTAGATAACTTGCCTATAGGAATAATCAATCGAATCAGCCTCGTCTATTTTATCTATACGTTTAAAACCAATCATAAGTTCGTTTAAAATATGCAGATCTTTTGTCTATAAAGCCAGTGATCCTTTCTTTAAAATCAATACGCTCCGCTAGATATCATGCCTATAGGTCTCACTTAGGCAAACCATTAGGTTTTAATTAACTGTGTCAGCTCTGATAACTACAACCAGACAAGGCTAATTCGGACTCCTCATCTAAGAAATATGTGATAAATCAACCTTTCCTAACGCTTTTAAATTTAATTCAGACCATAACCAGTATTTGAAGTCATGCTATATATTTGCCTTTAAGTAAGGAGGCCTGTTTGAGCCTTAACTGCTGTTTGCTTCTCCCCTATTTGATTATGTGTTTTTGTTTGTCGCCTAGACTTTTATCCTTTTAAAACATCTGAAAAGCCCCAACTCCCTCCCCTTTAGGATTAGTAGTCTCAATGCCTCCGGTACTGATAGGATCGGGACGAGTAATAGCATGCAATAAGTAACGATACTATTCCGCGCTTTAATACCTTAATGGGGTGGGAAGGGTAGACATGGATATGATGATCACGCGATAACACCACGCGTATAATTGATTACTGGGTGTTGCGTGGATGATCCATGTTATTTATAAACCAAGGACCCCCCTCCCTCCTTATGTACATTCGTTATTGTTTTCTTTAAACTGTTAGTTTCCATCTCTTTAAACCTTGTATTTCGCTTCAAATCATTAAAACCTCTTTGAATTTCCAGCACTGTTTTCTTTTTAAACTTCCACCCATTTCACTTCTTTTGTCTGATTGTTTGCACTCGTTATTTGATCCTTATTTTTCTGCACTTACACATTCTTTTAAACAACTATGAAACCACCTATTTCCTGACTTCAGCATGTTTATTTAACCTTTATACATTCATACTTGTAATCGTTATGTGGAAGTTCTCTTGTATGTTTACTTGTTTTAAAGTCACAATTGTAATATGGCCGGGAACCACACTAGTGGATCTTGGGGGGTGCCTAACACCTTCCCCCATAGATAATTTCCAGCCCTTACCCATTCTCTGGTTCTTCTTTCTTTTAGATTCTTAGTGTCCTAATGCACTTAATCATTAGGTGGCGACTCTTCTAGATCTCAAACCCAAATTCCCAAAAGGAATAGAGTTGTCCGCCCAAATATCGTAAACCCGATTTCGCCTTTAGAAAAAGGGGGCATCAACCAGTTGGATGGCAGGTTGGCAAGGAATGAGATTATAGAGTTCATGGCCAATACAGAGGTAAAGGATGGCAGAGTCACCAGCCAAGTAAGAGGGGTTCATGTCTCCTTTGATGCACAAAGGCTGGGCAAAAACCTTGACATTCCCTCTGAAGGGTATGATGACTACACAAGGCAAAAATGGCCAAGTCTGGACTCCCTTCCCACTGCCCTTGCCATCACTAGGAGGTTCTGTGATGTCCCAGACGTGAATGAAGCTAAGGTCGTCTATAAGAGTGATGTGAAGCCATGCCACAAAGTCCTGTTTGAATTTGTCAACAAGTGTCTGCTGCCTAGGCAGGGAAGAAGACACATTGCTAACTACATGGATTTGGTGTTGATGGAGTGTCTTGAAAGTGGAAGGCAGATCAACTGGCCTGCATTTATGATCAAGCTGCTTGATAGGGTTATCAATGGCTCCAAGGCCCCATGCCACCCCTTATGGGTTTATTCTCACTACTGTCCTTGCACGATGTAAGGTGCCACTGAAGATGTGGGAGATGGCCACATGCAAAGATCATTTTGGAATAAACACTCTGATTGCTTGTGACTATGAGGTCAATGCCATTCCCAATGAACCTGGTTGTTATTTTGCTCATGTTTTAACTATTTTTGTTTCTTTTTGTGGATTGTGGCAGAATATATTATCTATCAATGAAGTTTGTTGTTTTTGCTCTTGTTGACTATTTATATTTCCTTGATAGTTTGAATATGTTTGATTGATTACTGATGATTAATCCATGATTGCACTTACAGTTGCCCTAGTGGCCATGAGTAATTCTTAAAATTCTGGGGATCACACTGTGTTTACGCAACTTTTCGATGATGCCAAAAGGGGGAAAAGATATTGTGCTTTATATTATGAATAAGTGATGTTTATAACCTAATGAACCTGGTACTTTATGATAAGTAATAAAATCTCTAACTTTGCGTTGATGATTGAGCTGAGTTCTGACAGGACCTAAGTGAGTTAATAGCACAGAGTTTGTCATCATCAAAAACGGAGAATTTGTTGGCCCAAGTAAAGGTGAGTTTTGAAAACTAACAAAGGAACTCAGACATGGACCAGGTCCATCCTAGTGAAGCATAGATATGGTCAACTCAAGCATGTGATATGCACGTGAAGGAGATAAATCTAACTTACCAGAAGTGATCTCTGATCTTGATCGAAAAGGTTGCATATTGGATAAAGAGAAAGACTCCTTACTCAAGGAGAACATGGCTTAACAGAAGGATAGAGTTAGAGGTTGAGATCAACTAGAACTCTTCTACCAAGGAAGAGTAGCATCAAATTCAAGTTAATCTCTATTTACTAACTCCATAAATATTAGTGTTGTTCTCTTTTACAGGTAACGCGCATAAGCAGAAGTTAAACATGAATTGAGAGCAAAATAGCAAAATAATTTTGCAAGCAATTTGTGCATGATTCAAGCGTGCAAACCCGAAGCTACTTGAACCAGATAGAAGAACCAGTTTCAAGTGTCTGTCTTTAATCTAGTTCAATTGTAGTATGTGTTTTCATATTGTACCTTTCAGCTTTATCTAGAAGCAATTGTATTAGGTACTCAGAGTTTTCAAGTTAGAGTTAACTTAAAGTTGTCGCAACAGTTGAGGCTTTGTGCTACAACCGGATTAGAGTTAATCCTAGGTTTACAAAAGAGTTTTTGTAAATGCAGTTTTTGGCTCGGTTTTAGTGGAGAGTTTGGGAAAATTCTACTGAAAAGTAGGTCGTGGTTTTTTCACCTTTTGAGCCAGGTGTTTTCTACGTAAAATCTTTGTGTTCTTTAATTTCTGTACTTATTATTCCGCAACAGTAGTTGGAACACATAGAAGAACCAGGTCATTCTATAATCAGGTTAAGCAAAAAATTGGGCACCACACAAATCATCCCCTCCCCCCCCCCCCCCCCCGCTCTTGTGTGGTATTGACGTATAAAACAACAAAAAGTTCTTATAAAGTACATAAAACTACCTTCTTATCTTTCCTCGATTGGTATTGCATTCCCAAATTTTCAACAGGAATGAAAACCTTTAATACGGTAAAATTTTCAAGCCCTCTTGCAAATTGTAACTGTTTAATTTTAGCTTGAAAATAAAATCTTTTTCGATAAGGCTTTGGATTTGGGCAGGTACATCATTGTTATCTGATGACAACCTGTTGAACAACTTGTGAGCTGATGTATCAAGTAGCTTCTCTGCAACAGCATTAAATAGGACAACACTGCTCTCCCCAGTTTTGTCTTTGACTTTTACGTGTATCTTATACCTTATTTTACGAAATAAGTTAGTTTAGATAATAACATCAATCAAATTCACATTACAAATTGGTTCCTTACTTCACCAAGGGAAACTTGCATTCTTTGTTGCAAATAGAGCAATTATAGACACCATTAACAGGTTCAATCTTCTTTGAACACGTATTCCATGAAATATAATACCAACCAAAATGGTTGTCTATTTTTGTAGTCTCTCCACTCATGGTAACAATGTCTTCCTACCATTTAAAAGACTATATATTAGAGGCATCTTAAAATTTTGAGAAAAAGAAAACTTAAGAAGCAAAATATGAAAATAACCTCTAGTTCAGGATTCCAGTCACAATCCAACAACTCATTGATGTTCATCTTGTTCAAAAACATCTCTTCCTCAATCGGAATGTTGTTAACATTAGAGCGTTCAATAGTTTGTACTCCGGCAGACATGGTTGCAAACTTTTGGATCAAAGAAGTTATGTAGTCTACATTGAGATTCACATATATTTTGCTTGCGTAGCTGGTGACAAAGCTAACCTCACCTATTGACAATTAATGCAATAATGAATAGCTTTATTCTAATGTTCAATGTATCAGAGTATATAACTTTAATCATTAAATCTAAAATAATTACCACGGAATTCTTTAATTGTTGTAGCGGTTACTATCACGATATACGGGCCAGAATCCTTCTTGTACAAATAAGGATAAAATTTCTCACCAAATTCTTCCCATAAAGTAATTCATATGGTTCATGTAAATATAATCAAAAGAAATATGCAATAGAATAATTGGTAAAAGAGCAGGTGAATTTTTTTAGTTTAGGCAATATTGGTTCCAACAGACAGGAATCCTATTTTTCCCAAACCAAACCAACAGATTTGTTTGAAAGGTTTTACTCCCCGAGCCAAACAAACAAATTTGTTTGAAAGGTTTTACTCTACCAAGACACCACATTTGAGGAAGAGGCTTTGAAACATAATAGGAAATGAAAGTTCTGGAAGATTTATAAATTAAAGGAACATAAAATGAGAAGCGACTCACTAATAAGTAATAATACGAATGTCCCTTTATTTCCACCTCGAGCCAGCAGTCTTGTTTCCAACTCCGCACAAACAACCTACCGCATCTACAAATGAAGAGCATAAAGTTGTTATATTAGAAATACATGAATATTTAAAAAAAGATAGCAAAAAATTATAATAAATATACCTGATAACACAGTATTATAGTACACCCTTGAGTCAATCATATCTGATTTGATAAAGTGAAATCCATTTACAGGAATACTAACAATATCTTCCTCTAGACTCTTGACGGCAGTTTTAAGTAAAAAAAAAATTTAAAAGTACTTTCAACAGGCCTATATCCACCACCACTTTCAACAACTTTGAAGTTCTTGATAACAAACAAAGAACCTTCAGTCAACTTATCGTTGAACTTGTTATATAATTTGTTGTTGATTGTAGCATGAATCAAGTTTTCCTGATAAAAGAAAAGACGTAAATTTTTTGAGATGAAAAGACACGAAGAGAATCTATGAATAAAAGTATAAGAATCATGAAGGTACCTTTTCGTCAATAAATATCATACACAAGCCAATCAACTCTGCGTTTTTCTTGGGATTAAAAGAATCCCACATTCTGCAAATTCTAACCCTTATCAACCAATCATCCCTATGAAGACCTAACTCTGAAAGAAAAGAGTATGCCATTCTAAGAAAATAATGAAAAGCAAGAGAAAGCAAGCTAGTTACAGTATGAACAACATTCATCACCATCTATATATAATCCATCAAAAAAGAGTATCAATCGGCACAAGATTAATCATCAATTTAATTTAATAATCAAAAATTAATACACAATAAATATCATTGTAATTAGAAATTATGAGGATGAATGGAGAATTATTAGGAGAAGATAGTAGAAAAAAGGCTTAGAAAAAATCAAAAGGCTACAACATGCCATAAACTGAAGAAGGGATCTTACCTTGGCAGGAAGCCGTGAAACGTGGGGTGTGTTAAGAGGAAACAAAAAATGACTAAATGGACTTTTATTGTGAATGGGTAAAACAAAGGGGTTTTGACACAGTTACCCACAAAAACAAAATTATTTACTCTTGTCTACCCATTCATTTTTCTACCCATAAACTAATTACATTTCCTACCCATAGTAGGTTTTGTGAGGAATTTTCTCTTTATTCTCCAATTCTTTTTTATTTCTATGCTTCTTTTCTTTTCTTTTTCTTTTATCCTTTTCTTTTTTCTCGTTTTCTTCTTATTTTTTTCTTTTTTCCTATTCTAATTTCATTTAACTTCTTTTTTTTTATATTCTTTTTCTCTCATCATTTACTATTTTCACTATTCATTATTATTCTTTTTTTTATATTATTACTAAAGAAAAATCAAATTGTGTACCAATTAAATGTAGCTAATACAATCAAAAAAATATTAACTAACATTTGATACAAGTATAGTATATAGTTATACCAACATGGTATACAATTGTACGCAAAGAGTTAAAAAAAAGTTTAATTCAATTATTAAACTGAAACAATATCAGTTATCAATAAAAATTTCAATAAATTCTAAAAGGATCTAATTGTAAGAGTATACCGTTACATTATATAATATACTATAATTTTTTTTTGCGTTTTCAATTTGCCTCTCACGCTGGGTAAAAGCATAAAGCAAATTAAAAGGGAAAAAGGCAAGTGAATTTACGGGTAATAAGTATACTATTATAGTATATTGTATACTATTACAACATATTGTGTAACGATCCGACCGGTCGTTTTGACTTTTTACACTTTGCTCGCCAGTTCTCGGGCATGACTTGCCCCGTGTAGTATATTATGACTTATGTAAACTGTTGGTTTTGGTTTTCAGGGTAATCGGAATGAATTTGGAATAACAGTTCTCAGTTTGAAGCTTGAAATTTGAAAGGTTTGACCAAGATTTGACTTGTTTGTATATGATCTCGGATCAGAAATTTTATAATTTGGTTAGCTCTGCTAGGTGATTTGGAACTTAGGAGCGTGATCGGAATGCATTTTGGAAGTCTGTTGAAGGTTTAGGCTTGAATTGGCGAAATTAAGATTTCGGCGTTTTCCGGTTGATAGGTGAGATTTTGATATAGAGGTCAGAATGATATTCCGGAAGTTGCAGTAGTTCCGTTATGTCATTTGTGATGTGTGTGCAAAATTTCAGGTTATTCGGACATGGTTTGGTGGGGTTTTTGATCAAAAGCGGAATTTGGATATTTTTAGAAACTTAGGCTTGAATCCGATGTGTTTTAGCTGATTTGATGTTGTTTGAAATATTTTGATGATTGGAACAAGTTCGAATAAGGACTTGAGATATATTTGTGCTTTTGGTTGAGGTCCCGGGGGCCTCGGGGTGATTTTGGGTGGTCATCAGAGAGGTTGGAATTTTGTTGCAACAGCTAATATTGCTGCTTCTGATATTTTCGCATCTACGGCTTGGGGACCGCAGATGCGGCACCGCAGATGCAGGTGATTTATCGCAGAAGCGAAAATTGGTCAGGTGAGCAGATACCGCAGAAGCGGTCAAGATGGCCGCATCTGCGAAGCCGCAGATGCGGAAGTTCAATCACAGATGCGATTTTTGGGTTTTAAGTGAAGAACCGCAGAAGCGGAGGATTTGACCGCATATGCGGTACCGCAGAAGCGAATTTTGGACCGCAGATGCGGAAAGGACTGGGCAGACTATATATGTTATTTCATTTTGCGATTTTGGGTTATTTCACCATTGTTGCCTTCGACCTTGGAGCTTTTTGGGCGATTCTGAAGAGAGAAATCAAGAGACTTCATTAAGGTAAGGAATTTTGGACCTAAAACTCAATTCTATGGTTGTATTTCATGAATTTAGGGCTGTAATTAAAGGAATTAAAGGGAAAAAATGGAGGATTAAGGCTTGAGTTTAAGAGGACTTTAAATGAGAATTTGAGGGGTCATCAGGACTCCGATTTTGTTATTCTTGATATGTATGAACTCGTGGGGAGATAAAGAATCCGTTGGTGCGAAAATTTCTGAGTTTCGAGAAGTGGCCCCGGGGCTCGGGTATTGCTAATTTCGGGATTTGTGCCCTTTATTGATTGTTTTCGCTTGGGCTTTGTCCCCTTGGCATATTTTGACATCCTCGTTCTGATTTTGGATAGATTCGACGCGCGTGCAGGCCGATTCGAGGGGCAAAGGCGTCGCGAGCTAGAGATGTAGCCGGTTCGAGGTGAGTAATGATTGTAAATGATGTTCTGAGGGTTTGAAACCCCGGATTGCACATCGTAGTGCTATATTGAGGTGAGGCACACGCTTGATGACGAGCGTGGGGTCGTGCACTATTGGGGACTGAGACTTGGTCCATCCCGATTGATGATTTTACCGCGTATTTGACTAAAATATATTTGTTATCATCATTATTTGGGCTGCATGCCATATTTGGGCTCCGTGCCATTTATTTGAACCCTTCGGGGATTGTTGTTGATGTTTCCTCACTGTTTTGACTTTATACTTGAACTCAGTCATGTTATTTCCGCTGTTTTCAAAACTCAGCCATGTTTACTCTGTTTTAATACTCAAAGGATATTTAAATGATGTTTTGGGCTGAGAAATACTGTTTTATCGTTGCCCGAGAGGCTTATGTGATTTTGACTGAGTAAGGCTGAGGGCCTCTGTTGTGAGGATATCTTTTGGGTCGGGCTGCACGCCGCAGCGGTGATACACTGATACTGATTTGAGGTCGAGGGCCTGAGATATGTATGCAACGATGTGGCTTGATATTGATATGAGGCCGAGAGCCTGTTTATGATACCACGAGATGGCTTGTTATTGCGCTTGGGCCGTAAGGGGCCCCTCCAGGAGTCTGCACACCCCCAATGAGCGCGGGTACCCAGTGTGATGTGAGATATAGCCCGAGGGGCTGGTATTGTTCGATGTGATTGCCCGAGGGGCTGATACTATTCTATGTGATTGCCTAAGAGGCTGAGATATTGCCCGAGGGGCGGATTTGTTGATATTCTGCCCGAGGGGAGAACCTTATGTGCTTATCATTTCTTATTTGCCTGTCATTTACTTGCTTAATTGTGTATTTGTGCCCGAGAGGCGGATTTTTGTGCTTATATGCACTAGTTGTTCTGCATTCATTTGCGCAACTGTTGAAAAAGTCATTTTCAAAGGAGTTTAAACTGAGCTAAAATATTTTAAAGGATTTTACAGCTTCATTGCTTTCTTACTGGTTTTGAAACTGCTTCTATACAGCATGTTCATGCTCTTTTCGTGATTTCTTACCACTCAGTCTTTATTTATGATTATTACTCACTGAGTTGGCAGTACTCATTTTACTCCATGCACCTTGTGTGCAGATTCAGGTATTTTCTGAGCTTGGCGACAGTTGTCAGTGGAGTTAGCAAGGTAGCTGCTGGTGTTCGTAGCACTGCTTTCTCTCTCTTCATTCTATTAGACTGAACTGAGTACATTTCAGACTTTGTCAGTTGTATTTAGACTTAGTAGATGCTCATGACTAGTGACATCCCGGTTTGGGCTGTGTTTGGGTTGTACTTCCGCCTTGTTATGATATTATCCGCTGTTTAGCATTATTAAATCATGTTTTAGCCTGTTGTATTGCTGCTTAGTTGTTTAACTTCGAATTGGAAATGTGTCGGCTGGCTTTGTCTTCACGAGAGGCGCCATCACGACCGGGTCTGGGTTTGGGGTCGTGACATATTGTTAAAGCATATTGCATATTATTAAAGTATACTATAACAATATATTGTATACTATAATAGTATATTGTTGCAGTATAGCTATATACTCCTACAGCATATTGTATACCGTAGCGGTATACTGTAGCTGTGTTCTTCTTCGAATTTTAAATGAAAATTTCGATCTCAATCACCTCAAATCAGCTCCAAATGCTATCAAATTTCAGTATGAACTTCCAGAAGGTACTATAAGCAATATTTAACAGCACCCACTTTGAATCAAACAAGAAATCTTCAAAAATAAAATTGAGCTTCAAGCCCAACAATGGTGGATATTAAAATACACATAAAAATTTAGATCTGGGAAGCTTACTCGAAAATACTATAAGCAATATTTTATAGCACCACATCGAATCAAACAATAAATCTTCAAAATAATAGCACCACTTCAACAAAGCAATCATGAAAGAAGAGGCGATGGTGGCAGGGCCAGAGGCAGGGGCATCTTTGAACATCTGGGAGGTTACTGAGCCAACGAGAATTTCAACTTTAGGACAAGTCTTGGCATAGTAGTTATGTAAATGCATGGGTAAACAAGGATGAACTTGTTGGGACTAACCATGTGAATATTAATCAGACCTCACTGCTGAATATAGACAAGGATTTATCATCATCTTCCTTAATAGAATTGATGATCAAAGCAACTTCCTTCATGTTTGGCCTTGCATCTGGTGATGGCCTTACAAGGATTATTTTTTATATAGGAAAAAATACGATGGGTATAAAGTGAAGAAGGTAAAATGAGGAGGAAGAAGAAGAAAGGCGGGTAAATAGTTTGGGGAGTATGGGTAGGAGTAGTAAATAGTTTGAGTCTGGGCATTAAAGGGTAAATAGTTTGGAATTAATGGGTATAAAGTGATATTTTCTCTAAAAGAAAACGGCTAGTGGGCTTATGTTTGGGCTGTTTAGTAGCATTTTAATAGCATTTGTTATTTTGAGTAGTGGGCTAACAAAATACTAATAGAAATAAGAGACTTTTTCCTTCTTATACCATATATGAAACCTTATTACCAAAAATGTGCATAGTTTCATATTTACCCGCCATGTTCACAGTTATTCTACAAATATTATACCATTCATTAAATATCAATTATTAGGAGCTGATTCCTTCTTAATTAGGCGCGCTACAAATCTGGAACTAAACATTCTTTCAGATATTCCTATTTAGGCGCGCTACAATTATGGAAGTAAATATTCTCCCAGATATTTCATTAAATAAGGAATCATTGTAGCATTAAAATTCTTCTATAATTCAAAAACGAATTGATTATTCTTCTACAATTCACAAATCAAAAATGACTAAATCTTCTACAGTTCTTCTACATCAATCGCAATTATGTCCAAATTTCAGTAATACAAAGCAAAGGAAAAGAGAGCAGCAATTCCACCATTGACAACCATTAAAAAGCTTGAAAGCTTTGAATTCAAATTTGGGTTTTCAAAAATCATTATTTGTTTGGATTGGGTGTTGTTGAAAATAATTGGGAATATGATTTGGAGTTTATATCTCAATTTTGAGGGGTTTTGGTGAAGATTAGACTTGGTTTTGACTGAATTTCAGATTGAAACTCGAAAAAGAAGAAGAAGAAGACGTATATTGCAGAAATTGTAGAAAAATTATAGATAATTGAAGAAAAATTGTAGATTTTCAACATAGATTGTAGTTTAATTGCAGTATAAATGTAGTAATTATGTAGATACCCTTACAAATAATACTGTTTTATACATACTTAAACTGATTTGTAGTATATTTGTAGAATTTTTGTACAAAATTTGTAGATGAAGAGAAAAATTTTGTAGTCAACATTTTTTCAACATAGATTGTAGTTTAATTGTAGTATAAATATAGTAATTTTGTAGATAATATGAAAACAATATTGCTTTATACATCCTAAAACTGATGTGTAGTTTATTTGTAGATAACTGTAGGAATTTTATAGATATTACCGTAAAATCAGACTTCCATAGAATTTGAAATATATGTGGCATAGGAATGTAAAAATCTCTTTCATTTATTTCAAATTTTGATCAATCCAACTGTAACTACTTCATATTTTTGCTGTATCAAATGTGTGTATAAAGTGTGCGAAATCAAGAAACTCAAATTAGAAATAGAAAAAGTAAAACAGAAGTAAAAATAAAAAAATTTCCAATATTATATTATGAAAGACGTAACAGTCATAATGCCCCCACTTTAATCTGAGGACAAAAATTTCAACTTAGTTTTAACTGTTTCTAGCCATATGGACCAAATGACTGCAGCGAGGCAAAATGGCCTCATGGATAAACAATTTTAGAGAAATTTCCACACCCATATACCATCCAGAAATCAGTAGCCCAATTTAGAGAATGGAGAAGTAGAGAACAGAGGAGTTTCCTCGTCGGAAACCGTCAACGGCGGCGAAGATGTATTTAGTTCTAAAGAATCCGATGCTTCCTCCGCCGATCATCTTGTTATGGGTAAACCGTGGGTGGGGCTGGGGGGTTAGAAGAGAGAAACGTGGGATGAGTAGGGATACTTATCTATACAGATTCCTTTAATTAAAGAGTAAAAAAAGTACAATTAATTATACTCTTAATTAATTATGGTATAGAATTGGTAATTTGGTATACTAAGTATAATTAAGTCAAACCTTAAACACTGAGGCTAATAAGGTTTCCTATGTGGTATAGGAATGTAAAAATTCCTAAAAATAAATGGAGTAAAGGAGTGAAATAACAGAAAAAATTCAAAACAAATCAGGAAAAAGTTAAATATGAAAGTTAGCTATACAAGGATGCCACATCAGGGATATATATATATATATATATATATATATATATATATATATATATATATATATATATATATATATATATATATATATATATATAT
>NW_017670811.1:263652-357399 GCF_001879085.1 Nicotiana attenuata
TATATATATAAAGAGAGAGATGTAGCTGGTCACATATGAGGCACCATGAAGTATAATCCTCCACATATTTTGTACTTCAACCTAGTCTGCACTTAATGTTGGAAGTTTTGAGCCTTTCGCTAAATTCACAGATTTGCAGATTTTAAACCGTCCACTGAAACGGAAATCCTAAACTATTCCAGTTCCAATATTATGCTTGAGCTTTGCTAGGAAACATTGGCCACATCGTCCTCTACACCTGCATTTATCCCACTAATATATTTGGCATTTAAATCAATGGAAAAGAACCAAAAATGTCCCTAACCTATTTAAAATGGCTCAAAAATACCCCTGTTAACAGATCAAGCTTGTTACTTTTTGGACTTAAAAAAAATAGCCACATGTCACATTATAAGCTTGCCACGTGTCTTTCTCAACAATAAAATTAAATTCACCCATTTATTAAAAATAACCAAAATCCTGACCCATCACCCACCTGACCTGTTTCCCCATTAATAATTTTAAACTTCGACCCCTATTTCATTTTACGCAAAACAGTGTTAATTCTGTTGTTTCTTGTCTCAATAGAATTGAAACTATCACCACGTTGCTGATATATAAGAAGCCTCAACTTTCTTAGTTGGGAGCACATGATCAGTTCTTAATTTTTTAGTTCTTGTCTCAATTGTGGTTTTCTTGGCTCATGCTTAGTTTAAAGGAAGAAACAGTTGTTTCTATCTAATATTAGAGAAGGTGTTACTATTTAGGGGTACATCTGTATCTCTTTTTCCTTTATTGTCTTATGTCAGCCGTAAATTATCATAGTATTTGTTAGGACACAAATGAGATAGCAAGCACCTCAGGAAATAGTATATTTGTTGCTTAGAGTACCCACTTATGTAAAGCACTAAAAACATATGAAACGTTGGTCTTATATATGATGTACCGTGAGCTCAAGCGTATGGCATGAGTATAAGCACTACCATGCTGGAAGAAAGAAAAGGAAGAAGGAAGTTTACCTGATTGAAGAAGAAAAAATATGGGGTCGTGAGTTTATTTAACGGGGATACGCGTCGGGTGGGTAATGTTCAGGATTTGTGTCATGACCCAAAATCTATTATAGATCGTGATGGCACCTAACACCACTGTCAGACAACCCCACAATAAATAATTAACTTGATTACGCATTTTTTAGTATTTTGAAATCATAATATTTCCTTCAATTAAATAGTATGAAATAGAATTACAGAGTGAATGATAATATTTTTCCCAAATACACTATTGAACATTTCATAAGTATCCCCAGAACCCGGTGTCACAAGTACATGAGCATCAACTAGGAGAATAAAACAAAATACAGCACATCTGTCCAGAACACAAATTAAACAGGAAAAATATAAATAACACTGAAGGACACTCTGCTAGTTGCGGGTCGTAATGTGGAATGCAGCTCACCTAAGTCCCCGCATATACCACGTCTTTGCTCTCACAAGGCCACTAGACATATATGTACCTCCACAAAAATGTGTAGCAAGTGTAGTATGAGTACGTAAATCAACGCGTACCCATTAAGTATCCAGACTAACCTCGAAGAAGTAGTACGAGGGGTTGACTCGGACACTTACTATGGGCTAACAATAAAATGCCAATATTATATTTAAGCATGGGATACATAACATAGATGAAAATTTAATAACCATAAATAATCAACAAATCTTTTACTAATGGAAATTTTCAAATTTATCTTTTATTATTTAACAATTTATATCTCAAGCAAATAAAGCAAAGTCAATTATTATTAGTTCCAAAGAGTTATCATGCGCAAGTGTTGCTCCCAAACACACACGCAAGTATACGTGGTCGACAAGTAATATAGGATTGTAAGTCCAGATATCGTACCCACAGGGACTTGTGATTAACTATCAACTAAATTAAACTCAAACAATTAATCTATTCAAGCGAATTCTAACGTATGAATATATAACTAAAATTAATCTAGAGTAACAAATTAAGAGATTAAAGAAAACAAGTTGGCGAATTATGGAGACGAATTCAATGTGAGTGAATATTCTAGAGTTATGGGTTAGCTAACAATCCCGTTGAGTCTTCCACTTAAATTGTCTAATTAATTTATCTGGTTTATTGGTTGACAGGGTTAATATTGCGCTTAACCTTCTCCCAAAGTACGACTCGCCTATTCAAGCTAATCTAACGCCTATATTCCTATGAAATTAGAATTAACAAGAACGCATTAATAATTCCTGTATAGTAACCAAGCAAGACGATTAGGCATATTCCTATCCTAACCGCAAATCCGCCCCTACCCCCCCCCCCCCCCAGAGTTAAGATCTTGCTCTACTCAATCTTATATGCAATCTAGAATTCCCTCTCCCGAGTTCAATCCTAGATTCGTAGATAGTATTCAATTGGTGATCAAGCAATCAAATAATTAAGCACAAGATTGAATAAATAAACTAATATGATAAAATAATAAAACCAATTCAAGCTTCAAACTACAACATTCATGTAGCACCCAAAACTCACGAATTAATCAACTATGAGATTAAAAGAAGAGAAGAGAAGAAAAACTAGCTAGAAGCCTCCTCCAAAGTGTGGTGTGTGTTCCCTCACGTGAATTCTCCTTCAAAATATGTTAGATCCCCTCCAAATTAGGTTTAGGACCCTTTTTATACGAGCTGGGGTCGTTTAGGGCCGAAATAACCTTGTCCCGGACGAAGAAGGAAAAATCACGTACCCAGCGTCCACGGCAGCGCCTCGAGCTGGCCCTGGCGCCGGAGGTAGTAGGGTTTCAATTCTTTCCATCTCCAATTTTTTGAATCCTTCTTTTGAATTGTAAAATTTTCCTTTGTTTTCTCCGCTTGGGGGACAAACACCAAAGGGTGTCCCCCCTTTGTCCCCCTCCTTTTATATATATATTTTTTCCTTTCGCGTTTATTCAATTTTACTCCAAATCTCTTGATCTTCACACCGCTTTATTCCTACACAGTTCAAATATAATATTAAGCACAAAACAATATAACTAATACTCAAATGACGATTAAAAGTACTATAATGTGAGATAACAATGGGTAAATATATGCATTTTTGGCCGAACATCAACACCCCACACTTAGACTCTTGCTCGTCTTCGACTAAGCACTAATACCACTCTCAATAAATTAAGCCTAGAAACACCACAACTTCGGTTGATACTAACAATTAGGCCCTATAGCAACTCAATCTCTACTAATTAAGAGTGCTCGAATAGAATCAAATAGGGCTTTATCGGGTTGTAATGTTGGCTAAGGGAAGGGTAGGAGAACTATATAATAGTGACTTGCACTTCCCTAAGCACTTTGCACTTTGACTTCATCACCCATTATTTTCATCTCTTAATTTTATTTTTCAGCCCTCTCTTCATCTATTGTTTCACAAGTATTTCCCTCATATCAAGAACATTTCTTTTTTTTCAAAGCAATTTTTTTCATTCTCTTTTTTCTTCATGTCACATTCTTGTCAAGAAGGCCCTTTCATCCCTTTTCAGCTATCGTTGGTCACCATTTTTTACTCAACTATCCCATTCTTCAAATTTATCAATTAATATCACAATCTAAGCAACAGTGCTCAAGGAAGCAGGGCGTAGAAACTAGGAATTCAACAAGAGGATCAAGGCAAAAATACGGCTTCCAAACAAAAGGCTACAAGCTCAAACGGCTAACTGGTGGTACATATCTGAAAAGGATAAAATTCACAAGACATATCAAAGAAATCCTATTATCACCTTCTAAATAGAGGAACACTTTTATTTCACTTCAATAACATGCAGGGCAAGTTCTAGACTAAGATGCAAAACATGGAATATATGTAAGAAATCCTCACCACACATGGCACATGTATCAATCAAGATGGATCAATTCTACTATGAGACAGACATGATCATAGCGAACAACAAAATAAGAGTAAGCTATACATAGAGTCACAATTTCTGAGCTTAGGTGTCAGAAAGTCTGTTATTTTAGTCATTATTCAAGCACTCATAGGAAAGTACTACTCAAGCTCAGGCCTAAATGTGCTAGTATCAAACAAGTCATAAAGGTTTTTCTTCTCACTCTTTTACTAGTCCTAAAAAAAAAATCTAATCCTACAAATAAAAAAAATTTACCGGTTCAAGTTACATCCCCTAGAAAAGAACCGATGCACAAAGAAAAACCAAGGGGGATTATTGTCTAACTAAAACTAACTAGAAATTAAAATAAAATATTTTTGGATTGTTTTTCATTGGACCTTAATCCCTCAAGAAAGCTTTCCACAAAATCCGTCATCAGGAAAAGTCCTAATTTTCTGATTTTTTTTTATTTTTAACGAAAACTACTACACTAAAAATAAGTACTACAACTAAGCTAAGATAGCATAGAAAATCGCTCAAACAATCTCCTCACCCCACACTTAAATTGTGCAATGTCCTCAATGCACATTGAAAATAACAAGAGGGTAAAAGAGACTCCATGGTAGGCCAAAGGCTGAAGCATTAGCAGCTCATGGGATACTCAGACTTCTCCCAGGTATGATCCTTTGTGCGGGTACCTCACACTTAGTTTCAACCACCTACTCGCTTTTGCACATTCCTATTGGCTTTGACTCCATGCTCCTACTCCTACAAAACAAAAAAATAGTACTAAAACGATAATACACTAAAAAAATAAACAAAATAAAAAGAAAAGAAGAAAAAAAATAAAATTGGGTTGCCTCCCAACAAGCGCTTGATTTAAAGTTGCGGCACGACGCAATCACTTTCACCACTTTTCCTTCCACTTTGTGGATATAAATTGCGCTCCCAATTTTGCATCAATTTTTCTGTCATGCTCTTGGGGCGGTGGTGTGAAAATAAAGGAACCAAGTAATAAATATCGCATCTTGCACTTCTTGGCCCCTAAGTGCGTGATGTCATTTTGCCTTTTTGGTGTGGCAAATTTTAGAACGTAAGGGTCTTGTTCTTCATCTATACATCTCTCCAAAGGCTCAATCTCCATGTCTCCATCCAAACATAATGTAAAAAAATGTTTAGAATGAGGACCAACACGCCTCAACTCCAAAACTGCATTATTTTTGACATCCTCAATAATATATACCCCCTCAACCTCGGCAACATCAACAAAAGCATGGTCTAATGATTGGTATTCTCGTTTTAGCTCCTCAATTTGGCCTAGAAGATCTTTTTCAGCTTCACACAACTCATCACTAAATTGTTGGGAGTTACACACATCAACTTTTGCACTCAATTGAGCCTCCAAGTCGCGAATAGAACTGCCAAATCGGTCGATCTCTTGTCCCAGTTCAACTCTTCCTTCTATAAATTGTTGCATCTCATTCGTAATTTTCTCACGAAAACCTCCATATTCCTCTAATAATTTCCCGTGCATATCAAGAATGCGAACATCATGTTCTACATTATCCAATTCGTCGCTCCTGTCAAACTCGCAAGAATTATTAGAATCAACATAAGAAGGGATTGGAGTAGGATAACAACATTTAGGACAATTATTCCAATTTTCATCACAAATAGTACGGGATGGAGATGGTGCACATAACTCGGTACTAGGAGTACTTTTACAATATTGCCACAAGTGGGGTCCTTTGAAATATGGACAAGGATCACAAAAATAAAAATACTAACTATCCCACCACTTTTCGTTCAAAGATGCTATATAAAAAAATTATAATACTAACTACACTAAACTAAAGTTAAAAACATAAATAGATAAAAAGTAAAAATCTAATATAGTAAAATAGTTAATTTCTATGTCCCCGGCAACGACGCCAAAAAGTTGTTGCTCCCAAATGCACACGCAAGTATACGTGGTCGACAAGTAATATAGGATTGTAAGTCCAGATATTGTACCCACAGGGACTTGTGATTAATTATCAACTCAATTAAACCAAAACAATTAATCCATTCAAGCGAATTCTAACGTATGAATATGTAACTAAAATTAATCTAGAGTAACAAATTAGGAGATTAAAGAAAACAAGTTGGAGAATTATGGAGACGAATTCAATGTGAGTGAATATTCTAGAGCTACGGGTTAGCTAACAATTCCATTGAGTCTTCCACTTAAATTGTCTAATTAATTTATCTGGTTTATTGGTTGAAAGGATTAATATTGCTCGTAGCGTTCTCCCGAAGTACAACTCGCGTATTCAAGCTAATCTAACGCCTATATTCCTATGGAATTAGAATTAACAAGAACACATTAATAATTCCTGTATAGTAACCAAGCAAGGCGATTAGGTATATTCCTATCCTAACCGTAAATCCGCCCCCCTCAGAGTCAAGATCTTGCTTTACTCAATCTTAAATGCAATCTAGAATTCCCTCTCCCGAGTTCAATCCTAGATTCATAGATAGTATTCAATTGGTGATCAAGCAGTCAAATAATTAAGCACGAGATTGAATAAATAAACTGATATGATAAAGTAATAAAAACAATTCAAGCTTCAAACTACAACGTTCATGTAGCACCCAAAACTCTAGAATTAATCAACTATGAGATTAAAAGAAGAGAAGAGAAGAAAAACTAGTTAGGAGCCTCCTCCAAAGCGTGGTGTGTGTGTAACGACCCGGCCGGTCGTTTTTGGAATTTACGCCCCGATCCCCCATTAACTGCTTCCCCTAAGTTCATTTCTGCTATTTTGGTTTGCCGGGACGTTCGGTGTTAGGATTCGGAGTGTTTTGGCACACTTAGTCCCTAAATGAGAGCTTAAGTGTTGAAAAATGGTCCATAGTCGGAACAGTGTGAAGACGACCTCGGAATGGAAATCCGATGGTTCTGTTAGCTCCGTTAGGTGTTTCCGGGGTTGGGAGCGTGTTCGAAATGTATTTTGGAAGTCCGTAGCTCATTTAGGCTTGAAATGCCGAAGTTTGTATTTTTGAAGTTCCGGTTCGATAGTGAGTTTTTGATCCAAGGGTCGGAATGGAATTCCGAAGGTTGCAGTAGCTCCATCATGTCATTTGGGATGTGTGTGCAAAATATCAGGTCATTCGGACGTGTTTTAGTTAGGTTTTTGATCGAAATCGTATTTGGAAGAAATTTGAAATTCTTAGGCTTGAATCTTTGATTGAATCGGTTTCCGGTGTTGTTTTAGGTGTTTTAAAGATTGGTACAAGTTCGAATAAGGTATTAGGTGGTATTGGTGCTTTTGGTTGAGGTCCCGGGGGCCTCGGGATGATTTCGGGTGGTCAACGGAGAAAATTTCTAAGTGTTGCAGCAGCTGGTATTTTCTTTCTGGTATTTTCGCTTCTGCGGCCTGGGAACCGCAGAAGCGGTGTCGCAGAGGCGGCCTTGGACGTCGCAAAAGCGACTTTTGGTCACCCTCCAGGAAACCGCAGAAGAGGTAGGATTTCTGCAGAAGCGGATCCGCTTCTGCGAGATGGGAACCGCTGGAGCGGAAGCTGGGATTTTTAAAGGGAGCCGTAGAAGCGGCAGTGCTTCGCATAGGCGGGACCGCAGAAGCGGTCCCTAGACCGCAGAAGCAGTATTCACTGTTCAGAAATAGCAATTTCGAAGGATTAATTTCATAAGTTTGAAAAATCGATTGAGAGCTCGGGAGAAGGCAATTTTGATTGGGTTTTGAGGAGAAAATCATTGGGTAACGTTTCTTTGATCCCTTTTTGTTATATTTCATCATTATATAGTTAAACACATCATGGGAATTCGAATTTTGGACCAAAAATTGGATAATTTGGGGTAAAACTTCATTGGCTAGACTATTGAGTTTTGAGTGGGAATTTGACCTCCGATTTGGGAGATTTTTATATGGTTAGACTCGTGAGAGTATAAGGGTTCTAAAAATGTGAAAATTATTCGATTCCGAAATGTTGGCTTGAGGGGCGTTTTGTCATTTTATCTATTTTCGCGCCCTAGCTTTAATTTTAATAGCGGAATCAGTTGTTTGCAATATTAATTACGATATGTAATTGAATTGAATAGATTTGGGCCATTTGGAGTCGGATACTCGTGGCAAAGGCGTGGTTTCTATTGATATCGAGCCGTTTCGAGGTAAGTGGCTTGTCTAACCTTGTGTGGGGGACTTTTCCCCTTAAGATTGTTTTCTTGATAATTGAGTGCCTTGTACGTGAGTGACGAGCGCGTACTTGAGCCGATTGATGAAAATCCGGTTTTCACTTAAGTTGTTGATATTTAGTTTTCTTTCCCTACTTGCCTTATCCTACTTGAAATTATAGTTGTGCTAGATTTGGAAAGCATGTTTAGCTGACTTAACTGCCCAATTGCTTAAGTTGTTCGACTGTACTACGTGAAGCATGCTAGGCTAATTCTATCTGTTGCTCTATCTTTCGTAATTTATTCCTTGGTTTGTTTCTGGCTGTGGTTGCGCATTTACATTGGGACTACGGATGTGGGATTCCGGTAGCTCCCCCCCCCCCCCCGTTCGTTTGTTTACTTTGGGACTATGGGTTCGATTCCCAGTAGATCCCCCTGCACTTTTACTTTGGGACTGCGGGTTAGATTCCCGATAGATCCCCCTGCATTTTGATGGTTGGACTACGGGACGGTATCCCGGAAGATCCTTCGGTTTGGTATATGAGTTGGACTACGGGACGGTATCCCGGGAGATCCACTAGACAGTTGAGGAAAGGGCTACAGGACGGTATCCCGGGAGACCCTCATTGTTATCATTTGTATTGAGTTTTATTTACTCTGTGTTTGCTCGTTCCTTTTGTGGTTGTTATTGTCTCGTCGACCTGCCTTATTTCACTGCTGTAATTATTATTTCTGTCAGATTATCATACTGTTAGTTATTGTTATTACTATATTTTGTCTCAGTATGGCCCTGACCTTCCTCGTCACTACCCAACCGAGGTTAGGCTTGGCATTTACTGAGTACTGCTGTGGTGTACTCAAGCCCTTCCTGCGCATGTTTTTCATGTGCAAATCATCCAGGTACCTCTACTCAGGCGCACTATCAGTGAGGCAGGAGGACTACGGAGACTTCGAGGAAGATCTGCTGCGTCCGCAGACCGACGAGTCTCCCTCTTACTCTATCTCTAGTACTTAGTTTTTCTTCTTCCGGTTGTTGGATATTCTGGAGTTTGGAGCCTTTACTTTTCGCTTCTGTAGCCTGTGTTACCCGTGAGTTTCCGGGTTTTGGGGATTGTTTTGAACTTGTGATATTGAGTTGTACATGCCAAGCGGCATTCAGTGCAGTTTCTTTTAGTATTTAATTTGGTTTCCTCTTTTTTTTCCGCAATTTTTTTATATTTCCGCAATATTAGGCTTACCTGGTCGTGGGGACTAGGTGCCGTCATGACATGTTCACAGTCGGTGAACTAGGGACGTGACAGTGTGTTCCCTCACGTGAATTCTCCTTCAAAATATGTTAGATCCCCTCCAAATTAGGTTTAGGACCCATTTTATACGAGTTGGGGTCGTTTAGGGCCGAAATAACCTTGTCCAGAACGAAGAAGGAAAAATCACGTACCCAACGTCCAGGGCAGCGCCTCGCGCTGGCCCTGGCGCTTGAGGCAGTAGAGTTTCAATTCTTTCCGTCTTCAATTCTTTCGATCCTTCTTTTGTATTTGTAAAATTTTCCTTTGCTGTCTCCACTTAGCCCGCTCGCAGAATATATTTGCGACACGGTTGAACATAGATTTCTCAATTTATTATTATAATATTCTTTAATTCTTTTCAAAAAAATACGAAGTTCAAATGAAAACATTCAAGTCCCGAAATCCTCAATTTTAACTCTTTTCAAGGCATTTCATAAGGATACTCGATCTCAATTCCTTTCAAGACAAATAATAAACATAATCAAATATCGATATCAGCAAGGCACGGTGTAAACCTAGAACTACCCGGACATAGGTATAATTAGTAGCTACGTACGGACTCTCGACACATCGTGCCTACGTAGCCCCCACAAATAGAAGCACATATTAATTCAATTTATCTATGGGGTTAATTCTCTCTTACAAGGTTAGAAAGGATACTTACCTCACCTCAAATCCCACTTTTCGGTCCAAGATTATGCTCAACCCCTCAATTCGGTCTCGAACAAATCCAAAACTAATCAAATATTATATAAACTAATCAATACATGTTCAAAAATTCACATTCCAACTATTAATGTGATTACCCAACCATGAATGTAAGATTCCTAAAAATTCACCCCCGGGCCCACGTGCCCGGATTCCATATTTCAAAGGAAGCTGTTACCCATAGCCCTTTGAAGTCAAATATATGATTTTTACCAAATTCCATAACCATTTTCGTGGCCAAATCTCATTTTTATTCAAAACCTAGGCTTTCATCTAAACCCTTGATTTCACCAATTTTTACATGTTAATCTACCATACTCTATGTATTTAACTCATGTTGTGTAGAAATTACTTACCTCAAAAGTGCTAGGTGAAAACCCTCTTCCAAAATGCTCCAAAAATTGCCCACGAGATTAAAGAAAATGAGCTAAATGGCCTAAGTCCCGCATTTAATAAAGTTGTGCACATGTCTCAGCTGTCGCATTTGCGAGACCTGGATCGCAAATGCGAACCTGTGCTTCTACCTCCAAGGTCGCAAATTCCATCAAGGACTCGCAAATGCGAACCCCGTCAGGGTCGCAAATGCGACTGAAATTCTCGCAAATGCGAGCTAAGCCCAGGTCAGGTTTCTTCGAAATTGGGAAGCCCTTCTCGCAAATGCGAACTAATACATGCATTTGTCATACCTGCAAAACCAGCAAAAGAACACCAGAAAAATGAAGCTTCCAAACACCTAAACTTGGTCCGAAACACTGCCGAATCACACTCGAGGTCCCCGGGACCCCGTCCAATCACACAAACTAGTCCCATAACATAACACAAACTTTCTCGGGCCCTTAAATAACATCAAACAACGTCAAATTCACGAATCTCATCCCAATTCAAGCTTAATGAGCTTTAGAACTTCAAACTTCTACATTCGATGCCGAAACCTATCATATCACGTCCGATTGACCTCAAATTTTGCACACAAGTCACACTCGACATTACTGCCCGACTCTAACTTCTAGAATCAAAATCCAACCCCGATATCAAAAAGTCCACTCCCGGTCAAACTTTCCCAAAAAAACCTTCAAATTTCCAACTTTCGCCAAATGACCCCGAAATGACCTACGGACCTCCAAATCCACTTACGGATGCGCTACTGATACCAGAATCACCATACGGAGCTATTCCCAGGCTCGGAATCCCAAACGACATCGATAACATTGACATGGACTTCAACCCAAATTTATGAAATTCTTCCAAAATACCAACTTTCCACAATAGGCACCGAAACGCTCCCGGGTTATCCAAAACCCGATCCTGACATACGCCCAAGTCCAAAATCATCATATGAACTTGTTGTAACCTTCAAATCCCGATTCCGAGGTCGTCTACTCAAAAAACCAACCTTAGTCAATTCTTCAAACTTAAAGCTTCTGAAATGAGAATTTCATTTCCAAATCGGCTTCAAACTTCCCGAAATTTGATTCCGACCACGCGTACAAGTCATAATGCATGAAGTGAAGCTGCTCAGGGCCTCAAACCGCCAAACAGCGTAGAGCTCGAAACGACCGGTCGGGTCGTTACATTCTCTCCCACTTAAACATACGTTAGTCCTCGAACGTGCTAAAAACTGCTCTGGAGTTGTCCGAAATCATTGATTAGCATCTCATGCACCTAACCGTGCCACCACAACTCAATTAAGAACATTATCTCGAGAAAATCTGAAGATTCTCCCTTTTATTTAGTCAAATTTGCCTTAGAGCAAAATTCCAACATCTGAAATTCTCTACCAGGTCTATTCCCAACATACGAAAACCGTATCAATCACTACACGATGTACCAACACATGATTGTATACTCTTACCGAATTCACACCATGCACCATGTTATTCACATGACCATAATAACATCCTGTAACAACAATAGCCGTAATCCCACGAATTGCATGCCCACAACACACTTCATGAAGCATGTAAGTCTTGTTTCAACTCTCGCAATACGGCCATAACAGAAGAGATGTGTAGAAACTCAAAACCACCTGCCGAATCACGGTTCATGGAGTCTCTCTTCCCGGTGAGAACCATTACCTCATTCTGGACAAAATATTGATATTTACACTTTAATGTGCCTCATATAAATCTGATCGCACTGATCTCAGGTTCAATAATATCGTCTCACCCAATACAAGTTGCTCAGGAAATAAGCCACCTCCGACACTGCCAAAAGTTTTATATGATGCCACAATGTGCCAACAAGCTACAAACTCGAATGTGATTGTTTACCGTAAAAATGGTAACTACAATTAAATTTGATTTTGTGGTTCTAAAAATACGTGATCTATTTTTATGCTGGTTGTTAAGCAATGGATGCTAAGTAAAAGATTAGGAATCAAGATTGCAGCATAGAGACGGTATGATAATCGAACCAAACAGTTGGAGATCGGGGCCTTGAGGTCGAGTTGGACGACCGACATAGAGCGATCGAAGGAGGGTTAACAATTTTACGAGAGCTATGATGATGGCTCTTTATGATTAATGATAAGATATTTATGAAGAACAATAAATAGAACACAATGAATGTAAGCAATAAATGGGAGTAAAGAGCTTAAGAGAATATGTTAGAGAGCAGAGAGAATGTTCTTGTATTGAATATTGAGTATCGGATCATCTACAAAATGACAAGGATTACCCTTTATATATGAGGGGGAACATAGTACAAACGCATTAATTACAAAGATATGGGGCAGGTATAGCCACTTAATGCCCTGATATGGGTCAGAGCTAGCCCCCTAGACTTTGTCAGCTCAAGTCGTGCGCCTAGGGAACTTTCCACTTTTTTACCATAACCGTCGACTTACACTGCCTCAAGGTTGGACACCGATGGCCCCTCGGGATAAATCTCGACTGTAGTCTCGATCCTTTGGAAAGCTTGCTTATGAGGCATTATAATGGCCGAAAATTAGACCCTCCAATTTTACTGCATACAGATAGTCCCCGCGTTTCTTAGAGTGGAACGATAAGACACGACTTTGATATCTATCTTTTTGAACTTTCCGTGATGATGTCATACTTATGACGTAAGCCTTTGTGATAACTGAGGCGTCCCGTCGGTTCATCTTTTCAGTGTCATTCAATGTACTGCCAATTCTTATTCTCCAAAAATGATAATATCGTCGTCGATTCGGTTCCCAAAAAATGCATTGATTGCGTCTGCTGATACGTCTTTCAAGGGCATTAATGGGGTTGTCGGTTACACTGCCACCCTCTATAAATGGAAGCCTCCTGGAACCATTTCCTCATTCAAGTGTCTTCCAATATACTTCCACCCCTTTCTTCTCTTCATCCTCATCTGTTGTAATCTCCCATGCTTGAGGCCTGCGGCCTTAAGGTTACATGGCGGTGTTCCCATCAACCTCACCACGGCATTTTTTCAGGGCTTTCCCTTACCGAGCGAGATCACACTGACCTGTCGTTGTTGTTGTTGTTGTTGTTCTTAGCTCGAGGCGATGAGATAGGGGCCGATTTCTTCCGACTTAGGAAGATGTTCGGACTCTACACCGCTGCTCAGGAGGGCGTTCGGACTTGACTCCGATGCTCACCTCTCTACTCCAGTGTGGTGTGGCACTTTATCCCCTTTGCTTTCCTCGTCCTTTGAGACGCCGTTGGCGGGGAGGGGCCGAGATCATGCTTCTGGAGATATGATTCCCAAGGAGGCACTGTTCGAAGATAATGCCGCCGAGAATACACCCCTGAGAATAGATTAGACTCTTGGCTTTCATTATATGTACACTTTTTTGCTTCTTTGTTCTGTGTAAGGACCCCTCGTGGGATTTGTAATCATGTGTAAGGATCCCTCATGGGCTTTGTAATCGTTGTTTATTAATGGAAAAGATGTTTCTTCAATTTGTCTCTGGTTTATGCTTTATTTCCTTTTATCTGCATTTGCGAAGAATCTAAATGCATGATTCTATTGACCGGTATGAGTACCGAGCCTGGGCGTAAGTATTTCTCTAGCTCTTGATTGATTAACACAATTCCCCGTAGAAACTTTTGCCGTTCCTTGGACCGTGTCTGGATTGGATTGATAAACTCGGGCCGTCGGGATCCGTGGCTTCGAGTTGAATGAGAGTAGGGGCTCCGAATTTTCAGCAAGGGACTTAGCCTTTTATACCCCGCGATAGACCTCGACGGGGGGATTTGCCTAGAAGTCTGAGAATAAAGATAGCCGTTAGGATCTCGGGAGCAGTCCCCGAGCGAGGGTTCGCTCAAGCTTGGGCTACCTGCAAGCTTGCTTTGAACTCAGTGTAAATGGCCTTAAGGCGTCGCAGATAGGTCTCGGATGGGGGCTTACCCGGGTTTAGATATTACCTCGAGCCCAAGCCTATATGAGTAGGTTTTTAGAGCTTATCTTCTTTTGAGAGAGGTCCTCGAGATCGGGTACCATCTCGAGGCTTAGGATTATGTCAGTGGCTTCTTGGAGCATATCCCCTTCTTGGTGGAGATCTTTGAGATCGGGTACCATCTCGGGCCGTGTAGTGATGTCAATGGCTTCCCGGAGCCTATCTTCTTTCTGACGGTGGTCCTCGAGATCGGGTACCATGTCGGGACTTGGTTGATACGGGAATCTATGACCCCAAAATGTCGTATGGCGCCTTCAAGTGTATGACATGGTTACGAAATGACCGAGGTGATTCTGTTGGCACATTTTCTCGAAGAGAGAAATGTTTCAGCCAGTATTTTTAGTCGGTCTTTGAGGCAGGCGGATAGTCACTGTTTTTTCCATATATAGGGTTGCCTTCCCCCTTTTGAAGATTCTGCTATTCTGAGTTGTTATCCTCCTTTGTGTAGCTTTCTTTTCTTGTGTCAAGGCTTTCATCATTTTGATTCTGAGGGCTTTGCTCGGACTTTCTAGTTTTATCACGTTATGACCGCCACATCAAGGTCCGCTCGGTGAGGAGAGGGGAGTTCCGCCCTTGAAGGCATTTTGAACCAAAATGCTTGGGGTCAAAGGGAGTATGTTTCGAAGTTTATTTCCTTAGTAGGAGAGCAGCATCTGGAGCCAGTGAGGAGAGACTGTAGATGGGGGTAAAAGATAGTACTGCGGCTACTTTTCCCTGGAGAGAGCATTATGGATCATGCTGAGGGATTTTTGAACGTATACACGTACCCCTTCACACTAGGCCCCCCTGATAGAGTTGTGCTTGATTTCTGTCGGAAATGCTGGGTCACCTTAGCGTAGATTCACCCGTCATTTTGGCGGATAGTATTGATGATGCGGTTCTTTGCGGAGAGATCAGGACTTGAGTTCATGCTCATCATCTCATTAAGCTGCACCGACCTTTTCACCATCGAGGTCTGCTAACCTTACGATGCCGATCCTCCACACCTTTCTTTGTAGATGACGAGGAAGATGGAGATCGGGAGTGGATGAGCCGATTCGTCTGAGTACGAATCGTTGATGTTATCCCCGTGGAGTTTCTACCATTCCCTGAGGAATGGAATTTTACACGTAAGTGGTATACTTGTGCCTTCGTAGTTTTGCTTAAGGCACAGACAGGTTCCGTAAATACGCCTTCCTTTCCCTTTCTGCAGCAATTTCATGGACGTCGTACGAGGTCCCCGACCTGACGGACTGGGCTAGGAAGCTGGTGACTTGCTCGACATACAATGAGCGTAAGTGGCGAGTTTTGTCTAAGGGCAGATGGGAGACCAAACACCACAGTACGCGCTGCGTGATTTGCTCCTTTAAGGGCACTTTCTTTTTACGCATACTAACCCCATCACCGTAGGCATCGGGGAACCCTCCGAGGGAGACCGTGCACTCTTGGAGGGGGAGAAGGATCGCCAGCCTCTGGGCTGCGGAGCGATAATAATAAGCAAAAAGGGCTTTCACAGGGTGACGCTGCTTTTAGCAAGACAAGTCCATGCCGGGGGCTCGGCGAGAATGTGTCTTCCCCCCTCGAAGGCACTTCGAGGACTGTTCGAAACCAGGAGCCACGCTGAGCGATCATGTCCCTATCAGGTGGGGTTCTTCCCGGATAGATGGAGCTAGACTAGTAGATTTGCACTCAACTTTCGGGAAGCTCAGCGGCTCTATTCTGAGATGAGTTTTTTGCCGTCCGTGTTGATTTTATAGTCTTGCAGTTTTTACTCTCTTGTCGAGTTTCTCTTTCTTAGGCTTTTGATAAGCTCAAGTCTGAGCTGCTTCGTCGTGAGGCCATGCTGCAAAAAGCCGTAGAAGGGGAGAAGTCCCTTAGGCTTCTTTGTGATGAGAGAGAAAATGAGTTGGCGCACTTGCGGTGCAAGGCGATTCGAATCCTGAACTACGAAACCTACCTCAAGGAACATGTACTTATTGCTCTAGATAGGGCGCATGTTCCCTTTTCTATTCCTGAGGCTGAAATTTCGTTTATTTTAGCTGCAGAAGAATACTGGAGACCTGGAACGCCTTAGGAGTGAAATTGGTCAAGCCAAACGTGAGTACGATGAGTTAAAGTCTCGGGCAGACGCTCACACTATAGCGGAAAAAGGCGCTCTGGCTAAAGCTTCTGCCCTCGAGGTTCGACTCCGCTTAGCTCGCAAGAACAGTATGGTCCAAACAGATTTGATTACGGAGCTCGAGTCCGAGCTTTTGAAGATAAAAGCCGAAGTTGTGGATGCCCGGGTCGAAGCCGTAATGAGCAAAACTAAGGCTGACAAGAAAGTGGTGGTCTATTTAAAGGACGTCGTCGATGCTCGAGCTGAGCTGAGAAGGGTTCTCGACCGTGAGAGCAGGAGCTTGGAGTATACTCGATGCAAATCTCAAAGGGAAACCGTCGAGGAGATCAATGTAGGGGTTTTGACCTCTCGGAAGAAGTGAAATAGGCAAAGGCGGATGAACATGACGCTAAGTCCCTTCTGTCCGATGCCGAGGATAGCGAGAAGTAGGCCGGCAGGCAGTAGTCCTCGAGGGGGGGGGGGGGAAGGGGCGTAGATTAGGCCTTTCTTTTTCTGATTTTGTATGTAGTGTTCTTAGAGAACTTTGTAAATGAAGCTGGTATTCCCTCTCATATATGTATAAAAAGAAGCCTCTTATCTTTATTTTTCACGCATTTCTTTTGCCTTGATATTTTTCGGTTGTTGGCCGGATGAATTGGTCATTGGTTGGAAAGGAATCCTTAGATCCATAGTATGGCCCTGGGCTTATTGGGCTGGCCCGTAGGCTCTTACGCGCTTCGGTCGGCACGACCTTTTAGTATAAGCTGGCGTTTGAGCTCTTATGCTTTTGCCCTTAGGCATATTTAGTTAACTGTTTTGGGTTCAGTCTCCGAGTCGGGTTTCGACTCGAGCTCATTTGACCCTCAAGTTTTTGAATTTAAAGCCGGCCCTTAGGCTCTTACGTGTTTTGGTCGGTATGACCTTTTGTATGGGCTGGCGACAGTGGCTCTTATGCTTTGGGTCAATACGACATTTTACGTGAGCTAGCGACAGTGGCTCTTACGCTTTGGGTCGATACGACCTTTTATGTGATCTGGCGACAGTGGCTCTTATGCTTTGGGTCGATGTGACCTCTAATATAGGCTCTATTTGTCCCTCGACAATGATTTTCTTTAGAATTGTGTTTGCCTGACTCTTCGACGGTTTGATAAAACCTCAATTGTGAGTCGTTATATGGCGATGATCGAGCACCTCGGGAGGATTGGCTCGGTGGCTGAGTATCTCGAAGCCTGTATTTAGGAGCTGACATAGTCGAAGCTCTTTTGCCTATGTCGAGGGTAGCCTGTTTAACCGGTTATTTTCAAAGTATGTTCGAAGTAATTGAAGGCCTGTGATTTTATAGCGACGGTCGGGCATCCCTGAGTCACGTTAGTTTGGCTGGTACAACCTTGTGACCGTAGTCATTGTGTTTGGCCGGAGCCTTTCAGTCCCCGAGGAAGTAGTTTCGACGTCTATATCGAGGGTATGCCTTTTTAGGGGTCTTACAAGTTCGATATATAGCCTTAAGTTTAAGATCGAGTTTATTCCTTTAGTAAGGTCTTACAAGTTTTACATGCCTTTGAGGTCTTACAGTTATTGTCACTCGGTACAAGTGTTGTTCATGCCTTGCTTGAGGTCTTACAAATTTTTCGTGCCTTGCTTGAGGTCTAACAGATTTTACATGCCTTTGAGGTCTTACAGTTATTGTTCATTGCCATATATAGGTCTTGCGGGACCGAGGCTGTCCGCATGTGGTCTTGCGGGTTTCTTGGCTCGGGAGCCATTACTTGTAATCTTAGTACTGCCTCATTGAGGGCTTATGATTTCGGGGTTTCCGACTCGTAGGTCACGTGGCCTTGAGTTTTCGACGCCAGTGCCCGAGTGTTCGGGACGTTTTTGGCTCTGGAGTTTTTTTGTGATCCTAACGTTGCCTCATTGAGGGATTATGAGTTTGGAACTCCGACTCGGGAATCGCATTGTTCCAAGTTGTTGACGCCAGTCCCCGAGTGTTCGGGATGTTTTTGACAAAGGAGCTATTTTTGCAAAAATATCGAGCTTCTTTGAAATGCAAAAATATCGAGCTTCTTTAGCCCGGTACATATTTTTTCCTATCAAGACCCTGTTCAACATATCTTAGCTTCTCCGAGGAGGTGATCTTCCGGGGGGATGCCCCCAGTATTCGAGGTTGATTGCAAGAGAAGCCTTGAATACTTGTTAAGTTTTCCTTAGGTAGCATATAGATGTTTCCTCATTAAGAACCTTGCCAGTAAAACCCTTCTTGGGATAAAAACCTGATCGAAGGAAAAGAGTGCAACGCATGCTTTTGAAACCTAAGGCCTTCAAGTTGGGAAGCGCTTCAGCTGTTTTGATCGGATACCTGCACTTAGGTTAGTGTAGATGTAATTGAAAAAGGGAGATGGACATACCTTAGTGCCGACGGCGCTTCGGATCTCGATGTAATTCAATCGTTTGTTAGGGTACGGTCCTTCATTTTATTTGGTCGGGCGTAACCGAAAATGTAGCTTGTTGTCGTTACTTTACTGTTTGCTTATCCTTTGGTTCCTTTGATGGTGGAGATATTGGTGTTTTGGGTTATGTCGGCTACATTGACTGGTGGGGTGGTTTCGCCTTTCTTTGCTTCGCTTGCCGTGTTGAATCCGTTGAGGACTCAAAAGGCGGGCATAGTTTGGTCAAGCAGTCAGAGTTGCTTTGTCATCCTCGACCTGATAATATTGGTCGATCTACCTGCATCCACAAGTACACGTTAATTTGAAATGTACTCGTAGGAAAAGGATTTACCAGTGCGTGGCTACGGGGCCGGGATAGAGCCTCGAGTTTGCTTCTCCCTGGTGAGGGATGTTTTTGTTTCTCCCGATCGTGGGTTCCTGTAGGGCGTCGACACCTTAGAAGATCGTATGGATGACATGCTGCGGCTCATCTACTTCGTTCTTTTTGGTCGCCTCTCTTTCCCGGAACTGATTTTTGGCTCGGTAGCTGAGAAATTCCCGGATGTGACCTTTGCTGAGTAGTCGAGCCACTTCTTCCCGGAGTTGTCGGCAATCTTCGGTCCTGTGACCGTGCGTGTTGTGAAATTCACACACCAAGTTATGATTTCTTTGCGAAGGATCTGATTGCATAGGACTTGGCCACCTGTTGTCCCTAATTTTACTGATGGCAAATAGGATGTCCGAAACATCGACATTGAAGTTGTATTCCGACAAGCGGGGTGCCTCCGCTGACCCTACGCGCCTATCGAACCTGGCTCTGCTGATGAGTCCCCGAGGGTTCTTCCCTCGGCCCGTTCTTTGATCATCCCAGGGTATGTCACGTCTCGGGGTGTTTCTCCTGCTTCAGTGTATGGCTAGTACCTTTCTTTGTTTGGCTTCGGCTCCTTCGCTAGAAGCCTGCTTGGATATACTGAACCCGAGGGGGCTCCTAGTTCGTCGTCTTCGACCCTGATCTTTGATTGGTATCGGTTGTGGACGTCCGACCAAGTCACGGTCTGGTATTCGACTAGGTTCTATTTCAGTTGTTTCGAAGCCACCGAGCGTCGTTCATTCAGACCTTAAGTGAAGGCCTGCACTGCCCAGTCGTCGTAGACCGGTGGTAGTTCCAAATGTTCCATTTGAAGGCGAGATACGAACTCTCGCAGCATTTCATTCTCCCTCTACTTGATCTTGAAGACGTCGGATTTCCTTGTTGCTACTTTGATGGCACCAGCATGTGCCTTTATGAAAGAATCAGCCAGCATGGCAAATGAATCTATTTTGTTTGGGGCCAAGTTGTGATACCACATCATCGACCCTTTTGAAAGCGTCTCTCTGAACTTTTTCAGTAGGATGGACTCGGTCTCATCATCCTTTAGGTCATTGCGCTTCACTGCACAAGTGTAAGCAGTAACATGCTCATTGGGGTATGAGGTTCCATTGTACTTCGGAAGGTCTGGCATTTTGAACTTCTTCGGAATGGGTTTCGGAGCCGCTTCCTGTGGGAATGACTTTTGCACGAACTTCTTTGAATCCACACCTTTCAGGATCGGGGTGCGCCTAGAGTCTGTTCGACCCTGGAATTGTCGGTCTCGACCTTTTTGTCGTTGTCTTCTATCTTCTTCTTGCCCGACTCGATCCTCTTTGTGAGGTCCTCGAGCATCTATATGATGGCGGGGTCGACTGCCGACCCGTTGTTGCTTGACCTCTCTGGTACCTGCTCGGCTAGGGGAGCCGTCCCCGATGCTACCGTGCTGGGGGTTTTCTGGTGACTTTGCAGCTGAGCGATCGCCAGCTGTTGTGCATGTAACATTTCAAAAATAACGTGAAGGCTAACCTCTCGTTCCCCCCTAGCTGGGGTTTTTTGAGCTTCTTGTTAATCTTCTTGGTGTATGCTCCTGTTGGCGTGGGAGCTTATTTCGACGTGTTGAGCGTTGCGCGAGACCACATCCACGGGAATTGATTCTGGTGCATTCTCAGGGTTTTGTGGTGGCACACCAACACCTGGGACGTCAACACCATTTTCCCCATGGTCTTCAAGATCGATGTTTTCACGTGCGTTTACTGAGTTAGACATTTTGACCTGAAATCAAAAGATCTTGGACAAGAAAAAGTGTGAAAGATAACTTGTGTTATGTAGTTAAACCAGCAAGAAAATAATCACTATTGTTTTTAGCCACACGGTTGGTGCCAAACTGTTTACCGTGAAAATGGTAATTACAATTAAATTTGATTTTGTGGTTCCAAAAATACGTGATCTGTTTTTATGCTGGTTGTTAAGCAATGGATGCTAAGTAAAAGATTAGGAATCAAGATTGCATCTTAGAGACGGTATGATAATCGAACCAAACAGTTGGAAATCGGGGCCTCGAGCTTGCTTATTCGGGGCCTCGAGGTTGAGTTGGACGACTGGCTTAGAGCGATCGAAGGAGGGTTAACACTTTTACGAGAGTTAATTATGGCTCTTTATGATCAATGGTAAGCTATAAATGAAGAACAATAAATAGAACACAATGAATGTAAGCAATAAATGGGAGTAAAGAGCTTAAGAGAATATGTTAGAGACCAGAGAGAATGTTCTTGTATTGAATATTGAGTATCAGATCATCTACAAAATGACAAGGATTCCCCTTTATATATGAGGGGGAACATAGTACAAGTGCATTAATTACAAAGATATGGGGCAGGTATAGCCACCTAATGCCCTGATATGGGTCAGAGCTAGCCCCCTAGACTTTGTCAGCTCTAGTCGTGCGCCTAGGGAACTTCCTACTTTTTTACCATAACCGTCGACTTGCACAACCTCGAGGTTGGACACCGATGACCCCTCGGGATAAATCTTGACCGTAGTCTCGAGCCTTTGGAAAGTTTGCTTACGAGGCGTTGTAATGGCCGAAAATTGGACTCTCCGATTTTACCGCATACAGTGCTACATAAGGAAACAAACTCTGGCAAGAACTACTTAACCCACGTAACTAATTTAAACAACTGAAACGATGTTACGAACCTTCCTCAGAAAATGAGAAGCAAAACATACAATAATAGATATGGGAAATTGTAGTCAACATCACACTATTGCGGCGTGCAACCCAATCCACACATGATACCGTTGCGGCGTGTAATCTGATCCAACCATGATACCCTTGTTGGCATGCCACCCAATCCAAACAAAATCTCGTAGCGACATGCCACCCGATCCACACATAATAATCTATAAGGAAATGCTTAGCGAGCTAAAATGCTCGTACCTGCAAAATACCCGAATATTAATCACAAGCACGCGAAGTGCATAATGCAAATCCTGGGGAGACGGATAGCGCCATAAGCTACGAAACTCAAGCACAACTAAGGTGCAATAAATGGCATGTATCTTGAGAGCCATCCTGCTCTCACAACAGCCCAAATTACAGAGGATCTCAACACGAGTGCGAATAATCAAACTGCCTTACAACCTACATAGCATAGTAGAGATTACACAGGATGGCTGATGAAAAAAAATAACATCTAAGGCCCGAAGACTCCTCTGTAAACAACGCTATGCTGAAATGTACACATCCAGCCTGGAACAGGGCCCATATTCACATTTAGGTCCATCCACGGACCTCAAGCCGATTCTGATCGTACAGCACTATGCCAATACCCTTCCAAGGATCCACAATGATCTTTTCCCCATGACACACAAGAACAACCGTCGAATCTAGAACAAACTTCCACAATTTACAACCAACTGAATATAGCGCCTTCCAGGCCTAAACTTTCACATTAGTGATAGTACCAAAAATCTCCATGCTTGGTTTCAAACTTCAATCAATCAAGTGACTACATCTCACACTTGTACAATCTTCCCGTGGGACATGCTCCCACGACCTTCTGCAACAGGTAACAAGTCTGCACATTCATACCACCGGCCACACTAATGATGCAAAGCGAATCAAGAATCTGTAATCAGTATGCAAAGCCTCTAACACAGGACACCGATCTCAGGTGACTCTAAAGACAATACCGACTTACTCTAACCATCTGAATCCTTTCCCGCTCATCCGAGCTCTTGACATTCTTGTCGACATCAAACTGAAATCTTGATCCTCAACTTTCAAATTTCGTGCCGCTCACCGCACCTATCTTACCAATACGCGAGAGCCCAAGAATTTCATCATAACTCCTGAACCACTAATAAGATACACACTTCGTCATATAGAAACCTTCCTCACTTTACTCATTCTAGGAGAACCATTGCAACACATGACCGAATGCCCATAACCTTAGAAAACCCAATCCTCAAGTAGTAGTCTAAACCACCATAACTCTTCCGGGATCCATCTACACATAACAGACCATATTACTCGAACGCCTCCAAATAAAATCAATTACGGTCGTCACGCTTCGCACGCACCGCCATGAATCACAACATGACTTAACACGCTGAAGGAACTGATCATTGCCACGATTATGCCAATTCAACCATTGCTAATTGATCCGACATCTTCTAATTTACTCTGGACTTTCCTTAGGAATAATAATAGCCCTATTCAAAACACTACGAACCCAAATCTGCACTCATCCTGAGTGACCTTATTTCACGAGACCACGTTGTTTCAAAACCCATGAACCATCTCTTACCCTCCCTATGAGCATATTCACATCTTCATCTGGTACACCTATTCTGATAACTCCTCTATGAATCTGGAGTTATTTTCTCCCATTCCTCCAATGCTACACCGCAGACCAAAGATAACATAGAATATTCTAAGCCCCTTTTCATAATCTTCTGCAAAAGCTCGATAATCTACATTACTACGGACTCGATATCCTTAGGCACCGCACTTAAACTTTTGAATCCACTAGAGCCATTGTTGAGAGTCAACCACTCTGACTTGGTTCCGAATACAGTCAACTCCAAGGCTCTGATAGCACTTGAACACCCTCTCAATAAGCACTCGGCTGGATCACCTTCCTTGTAAATTACCTTTACACGAAGCATAAGTCTTGAGTCTTACCAAAGCTTGAACATGAATCGATAAGGCCAATTATAGCACACATTCCTCAAATCCTCTGCTCAAATTACCGCTGATGTTTTCTTTCCTTAGTTGTAATAACCCACTAATACACTGATAACCAGGAACCTCACAAGTAGACAACCACGCAATCAATTCGTAGACGGTGGGGCTCTCCCACTTAGCTTGAAGCTACCATTGCGTAACTCGGGAACCCATCAAGATTCCTTATCCCCCATTGACATGATCTTGCATAATCAACCCACCAAATTCCTCAAAATCCTTCTGTTAACATTTTATGAACACTCTGAATCACAAGCCACCTTTACATATTCGACCTCTTACCGGATAGCCAGTAAAATTCTTCGTAGAAGCTTCGTCAACACCATGCGGCCGCTAACCTGCTCACATGAGATAACAAACCAGTGGAAATTCCATGCAGACATCACCAATGACGCTGCACTGGGTAAAATTACTATGAAATTAGTAAACCATACTAAGTCCTGCTTACTCACTAGTTGTACATGTCCGTTCACTCCCCATTGACATCCACTAAAGGTGCAACAATACATTCCTATCCGAAGTCATGTTGCATCCCTCTTCATATCGAGCAACTCCTTCCCGTCGCATCCAATCTTCCTCAATATAATATCCAATATTCAAAATTAAGTCCGTAGACCAAGTCACTGACCACCATGAATTCCCAAATCACTCTAAGCCTTACTCAAGGCGTGCAACTATCCTACCGCAGAACCCATGTGCTACTCTGCCACTCTCCCACTTTGGTCAAACCCTCTCCTTTAAGCAACTACTCGACTTCTACTTCTTACACCTAGCCTTCTAAAAATTTAACCACCGCAAGGCACCTCCCCCATGTCCTTCCTCATCCTTCACTGCCTAGTTTTTGCCTTAAACCAAATCCATCTTTGTAGCACTTGAACCAATAGATCGCTACCAACTTTAAAACCTTTCCAAAGATCATCTTTCTTGAGCCACCAACACTAGGAACGCCGATTCGATCCTGAGACACTGCACACCGCGATCTCTGACAACCGCTTCCCCAGCACCATTTCGCAATATTCTGCCCCAAAGGCGAATTGAAGAAGACCATAACACCAACAAACTTAACACATTCAACAAAGACGACGACACCACATCACAGATGAAAATTCCACCACGCTCGAAAATATCAAGTCTTGTTACTCCATCAACCCAAGTCTAAGCATTCGTAGTCTGATTGCCTTTCCTCTTTCGAAAATAAAATACTGAATCTCTGAATCTTGCACTATGTAAACCTCCCTTCAATTCATTTACTGCCCAGACACATCGACAAGCATCCTTCCATCACATCAATATTGTGCGATAACAACTCACGAACATCGTAGCAACTTTTGCATAGCCCCAAAACTCTCAGAAATATGGCTACTGAGCTGAAATGATAGAACATCCTTCCGCAAGTCGACGATATTAGCCCAATCAAATAAGCAAGGGAAAACATCTTGCACCACGTCTATAGTACCATTACAATACCTCGATCCCAATTTATAACAAGCGCTTCACGTCGCATAAGATTGAGTAGGAAGGAAATGAAGGCACAAGCCCCAAAGGAACAAAATCGAGCGATAAGAAATTAAGAAGGGAAGTGCTCCTAACAGCCCTGTAGTCTCTCGAAGATAAGTACACACGTCTCCGTACCAATCCGGAAGACTCTACTAGACTCGCTCATGACTCGTGAGACATAAGTGAACCTAGTGCTCTGATACCATGTTGTCACAATCCAAAATCAATTAAAGTTCGTGATGGCGCCT
The DNA here is from genome assembly GCF_001879085.1 of Nicotiana attenuata. NCBI lineage: Eukaryota > Viridiplantae > Streptophyta > Magnoliopsida > Solanales > Solanaceae > Nicotiana > Nicotiana attenuata. Next base: position 289,417 of record NW_017670811.1, read on the forward strand.
AATACTACTGTCAGGAAAGCCTACAATAAATAAGTAACTTGATTACGTATTTTAGTATTTGAAATCATAATATTTCCTTAGATTAAATAGTAAGAAATAAAATTATAGAGTGAATGATGATATTTTTCCCGAATACACTATTGAACATCTCATAAGTATCCCCATCACCCGGTGTCACAAGTGCATGAGCATCAACTAGGAAGATAAAATAAAATACAGCATCTGTCAGGGATACAAATTAGACAGGAAAAATATAAATAACATTGAAGGAGACTCTGCTAGTTGCGAGTCGTAATATGGAATGCAGCTCACCTAAGTCCCTGCAAATACCACGCCTTTGCTCTCACAAGGCCACTCGACATATATGTACCTGCACAAAAATGTACAGCAAGTGTAGTATGAGTAAGTAAATCAACCCGTACCTAGTAAGTATCCAATCTAACCTCGAAGAAGTAGTGACAAGGGGTCGACTCCGACACTTACTATGGGCTAACAATAAAATATCAATATTATATTTAAGCATGGAATACATAACATAGCTGAAAATTCAATAACTGGAAATAATAAACAATTCTTTTACTAATGGAAATTTCCAAATTTATCTTTCATAATTCAACAATTTATATCTCAAGCCAATAAAGCAAAGTCAATTAGTGTTAGTTCAAAAGAGTTATCATGCACAAGTCATACCGAGGTCGTACATCCAGATCCAACATATAAATATAATTGTGCACTGCTGAGGGTCGAATGGCATGAACCAACATATAAATATAAACTGTGCATTGCCGAGGGTTGAACGGCTGTTGGCCCAAGAACAGGCGAAATTTTGAAGATTAACAAAAGAACTCAGACATGGACCAGGTCCATCTTGTGAAGCATAGTCATGATCAACCTGTACATGTGAGATGCACGTGAAGGAGATAAATCTAACTGATCAAGAAGCAATATCTCCTGATCTGATCGAAAAGGTTGCATATTGGATAAGGAGAGAAAGACTCCTTACATGAAGAGAACACAGTTTAGGAAGGAGATAGTGTTAGAGTTTGAGATCACCTTGAACTCTTCTACAATAGAAGAGTAGCATTTGAATCCCAGTCAATCTCTAATTACTAACCTATTAAATGTCAGTGTTGTTCTCTTTTACAGGTAATGCACATAAGCAGAAGTTAAACTTAAATAGAGAGCAAAAGAGCAAGGCGATTTTGCAAGCAATTTATGTGTGATTCGAGTGTGCAATCCTGAAGCTACTTGAACGAGATAGAAGAACCAGTTCCAAGTGTCTATCTTTTATTCTAGTTCAATTGTAGTAGGTCTTTTTACTTTGTACCTTTCAGCTTTCATAGAAGCAATTGTATTAGGTACCTAGAGTGTTCAAGTTAGAGTTAACTTGAAGTTGTTGCAACAGTTGAGGTTGTGTGCCACAACGGGATTAGAGTTAATCCTTAGGTTTACAAAGAGTTTTGTAAATGCTGTTTTGGCTCAGTGAGTTTAGTTGATGTTTGGGAAAATCCTACTGAGTAGTAGATCGTGGTTTTTTCACCTTTTGAGCCAGGTGTTTTCCACGTAAAAATCTTTGTGTTCTTTATTTTCTTTATTATTATTCCACAAATAGTAGTAGTTGAAACATATAGAAGAACCAGGTCCTTCTATAGTTCAGTTAAGCGAAAATTAGGTACCACACAAATTACCCCCCTCTTGTGTGGTATTGACGTTTAAAACATCAATTGGTATCAGAGCGGGTTATCCTTGAAGAGGTTAACACCTTAGGAAAAGATCAAGATGAGTGCACCACCTGTAAACTGGGAAGGGCAATCCACTGCTAGGCCTCGACTCTATAATGGTTAGTACTATTCTTGGTGGAAGAACAGGATGAGAGATCACATCATAGGAGAAGACTATGAACTCTGGGACATAGTCACTGATGGTCCCCTGGCGACTACAAAGAAGAATGTTGAAGGAGTGGACGTGCCAAAGACAAGAGCTGACTGCACTGCTGAAGAATTGAAGAAATGGGAAAAGAATGCCAAAGCCAAGAAATGGCTTGTGTGTGGACTGGGTGCAGACGAGTACAGCAGGATTCAAAGTTGTACCACTGCTAAGGAGATATGGGACACTTTACAAGTGGCTCATGAAGGAACTGCTCAAGTAAAGAGATCAAGAGGAACACTGCTATATTCTCAATATGAGAATTTCACTATGAAGGAAGGAGAAACTATCCAGGAGATGTACACAAGGTTCACAACACTGACAAATGAACTTAAATCTCTTGGGAGAATTATCCTTGAAGAAGACAAGGTTGAGAAAATCTTGACAAGGGTCTTATCAGTGAGTTGGGAAAGCAAAATCACTGCTATAGGAATCAAAGAACATAGCTACTCTCTAGTTGGATGAACTGATTGGAAACCTCACTGCCTATGAACTGAGAAGGCAAACCATGAAAATTGATGCACCCAAGAAGGAAAGGAGTCTGGCTCTCAGAATAGCTGAAGGTGCAGATCTGGAGGATGATGAAATGGCCATGACTACAAGGGATTTCAAAAAGTAGCTAATTAGAGGAAAGGGTTCTTCAAGAGGTACTACCTTCAACAAACCAGGGGCTCCTGAGAAATAGACTAATGAGGGTTGCTACAAACGTGGCAAGACTGATCACATGATCAAGAACTATCCTCGGTGGGAAATTGAATGGAAGAAGGAAAGGACTGAACGAAGGAACAGGAAGAAAGAACAGGTTCAAACCAAGAGGAACAAAGGATCAACAAAGGCTATGGTTGCTGCTTGGGGAGAAACATCAGTTGAGGATTCAGAAGACGAAGCTGGAGATGAACAAGCACTTATGGCCATCGGAGAATCAGATGATGAACAAGAGGTAAGTGTGCTTCATCTCAAAGACAAGATTAAATTTCTGTCTAAAGAAAGGTTGTCTGAACTATTGCTAGACTTCATCGATGAGTCTGAGATAATTAACAATGAGAAGGAAGAGCTGTCTAGGGAGTGTGTGACTTAAAAGCCAAGTGCAAAAATCTAGAATCTAGGGCTAATGAGAGTGACAATAAAAATGCTGAGTTGAAGAACCAGGTTCTTGAACTTGATACCAATGTCCTAGAACTTAGGTCTGAAAATCTAAAACTGAAATTAGGAACAGGTAAGAAGAAAGTTGATCACACACATCTCACCTTAGAAGAAAACCTAGGAAAAATGAAGGAAGAGTCTTAAAAGAAGGCCTAGGGAAGGTAAAGCATGAACTAGACAGAACTTGCAAATGGAATAAGGCTTCTGATGCACTATCCTGGATACAAGAACATCAGAGTAGCAACAAGAGAGGACTTGGCTATAGGGCCCAAGCACCTAAGTGGGACCCCAAAAGCAAGTACCTCACTCTTCCTAAAAAAAAATCTGCACACACTGTGGCAAGACTAGTCATTACAAAAATGAATGTAATGCAAAAGAAAAGGTCAGTCAAGAGAACAAAACCTTTGTTCAAGAGAAAAATTGGCTGCCTGGGTGGGCTAAAAGGAATTTGATTACCCCTTTGCCTATAGAAAGGGACCCAAACTAGTTTGGGTTCCTAAGACTAACCCCTGATTTCTTTTTGCAGGTCCAAGTGAAGGGAAGTAGCCAAATATGGTACATGGATAGTGGCTGCTCAAAACATATGACTGGAAGCAATAACCAGTTCCTTTCACTTGAGGACTTAAAATGAGGTAATGTCTCCTTTGGAAATGGGAAGAAAGGTGAGATTATTGGGGTTGGAAAGGTAGGTAAGACAGACTCACACTCCATTGAGAATGTCTACTTGATAGATGGCTTGAAATATTGCCTAATCAGTGTATCACAACTGTGTGATAGAGGTAACCTTGTAGCATTTACCTCTACCAAATGCTTTGTGATTAATCTTACCACTGACAAGATTGTTTTGTAGGGAAAAAGAGTTAACAATATTTACATTGTAGATTTGTCCACTCTCTCAGAAAATGAACTCACTTGCTTGAGTGTGTTGGACAATGATCCCCTCCTGTGGCACAAAAGACTTGGTCATGCAAGTCTGAATCAACTCAACAAATTAGTCTCCAAGGACTTGGTGATAGGGTTACCTAACATCAAGTTCAAGGAAGACAAAGTATGTGAGGCATGTGCCAGGGGGAAGCAGGTAAGATCATCCTTTAAAAGCAAGAAAATGGTAAGCACAACCAGGACTATGGAACTGGTTCATATGGATCTCTGTGGTCCAATGAGAACATTGAGCAGAGGTGGTAAGAAATATGTGATGGTACTTGTTGATGATTATTCTAGGTTTACCTGGGTACTATTCTTAACATCTGAGGATGAACCATTTGACATGTTTACTGCCTTTGTTAGAAAAACTCAGAAACAACTAGGTGATCAACTTGCATCAATCAGGTCTGATCATGAAACTGAAAATACTAAGTTGCTGAATTTTGTGATGAGCATGGTATAAATCATAATTTCTCTGCCCCTAGGACTCCTCAACAAAATGGAGTAGTTGAAAGAAAGAACAGGACTCTTGAAGATATGGCTAGGACTATGCTTCTTTCTAGTAAACTGCCCCATAGCTTCTGGGCAGAGGCTGTGAACACTGCATGTTACATCATTAATAGATGCATGACTAGACCTCTTGTAGAGAAGACTCCCTATGAGTTACTTAAAGGGAGAAAACCAAATATATCCCATCTTAGGGCATTTGGATGCAAGTGCTTTGTGCACAATAATGGAAAGGACTCCCTAGGTAAGTTTGATCCCAGAAGTGATGAGGGAGTATTCTTGGGATATTTTTCACATAGCAAAGCATATAAAGTGTTCAATAAAATAACTTTGTGTGTAGAAGAAAGTGTACATGTAGTGTTTGATGAAATTAACATTCTTTCTGAGAGACATGAACATGAAGATGAAGCTATTGGGCTAGTAAAAGATTTGAGTGAAGTCTCAGCTCAAGCTAAAGTGGCACCAAAAATAGGAACATGTGATGGAACAGGTTCTTCCATTCAGTGCAACCTGACAGGGGGAACTGATCAAAGAGAAACTGAAACCAATCCCCTAAAGGAACCTGTACATGACCCTGTTCCTCAGCAACAGAACATGGGAGAAACATCTAGCAGAAATCAGTTGGTTGTGAAACCTCACAAGTATCAAAGTTCTCATCCAATTGAGAACATAATTACTGATCCAACCTCTGGAGTTGAAACTAGATCACAATTAAAGAATCTGTGTGATTTTGATGCTTTCCTATCTCTTATTGAACCTAAAAATGTTGTTGAGGCTTTGCAGGATGCAGATTGGGTAAATGCAATGCAAGATGAACTCAATCAATTCGAGAGAAGTCAAGTTTGGCATCTAGTTCCAAGACCGAAGGACAGATCAGTAATTAGCACAAAATGGGTCTTCAGAAACAAGCTTGATGAAGATGGAACAGTTACAAGAAATAAGGCAAGACTGGTGGTCCAAGGTTACAGCCAAGAGGAGGGTATAGATTATGATGAGACTTTTGCTCCAGTTGCAAGACTGGTGGCAATAAGACTCCTCATAGCCTTTGCAGCACACATGGAATTCATTCTTCATCAGATGGATGTCAAAAGTACCTTCCTGAATGGCTACCTAAAAGAAGAAGTGTTTGTTAAACAACCTCCAGGGTTTGAGAGCAAGGAATGTCCTGAACATGTGTACAAATAAGACAAGGCTCTCTATGGACTCAAGCAGGCTCGTGGAGCATGGTATGAACGATTGTCCAAATTCCTGCTGGAACATGGCTACAAAAGAGGTAAAATTGACAGTACTCTATTCTTGAGGGAAAAAGGTAAGGATCTTCTTGTGGTACAAATATATGTTGATGACACAACTTTTGGGGCAACCACAGACAAACTAAATAAGGGTTTTGTAAAATTAATGGGGAGTGAGTTTGAAATGAGTATGATAGGTGAGCTTAACCTTTTCTTAGGCTTACAGATCAAACAAAACTCAAATGGAACCATGATCCATCAACAGAAATATGCAAAAGAGTTGATCAAAAAGTTTAAAATGGATGAATCAAAGGAAATAGAAACCCCCATTGCAACTGCCACTAAATTAGACATAGATGAACCTGGTTCATCTGTTGATCAGAAGTTGTATAGGGGTATGATTGGTTCACTTTTGTATTTTACTGCCAGCAGACCTGACATAGTTTTCAGTGTAGGGATTTGTGCTCGCTTTCAGACTAATCCAAAGGAATCTCACTTGACTGCTGTCAAGAGGATACTGAGATATTTGAAAGGCACTACTGATCTGTGTCTTTGGTACCCTAAAGGTAGTAATTTCATTCTAGTAGGGTATGCTGATGCTGATTATGCAGGTTTCCTTGTGGATAGGAAGAGCACCTCAGGTATGGCTCATTTTCTTGGTTCATGTTTTGTATCATGGGCCACTAAAAAGCAGAATTCAGTGGCCTTATCAACTGCTGAGGCTGAATTTGTTGTTGCTGCCTCTTGTTGTGCTCAATTGATGTGGATCAAACAGTAGCTGATAGATTTTGGCAATTAAGTTGGTTGCATTCCTATCTTCTGTGATAACACTAGTGCTATAAGTATGACAAAGAACCCTGTTCATCATAAGAGGATTAAGCAGATAGATGTTTGACACCACTTCTTAAGAGATAACTATGAGAAATGATTGATCTCCATAGAATTCTGTGCTACTGATAAACAAATTGCTGACATCTTCACTAAAGCACTGAGTAGAGAAAACTTTGAGAGGAACATGTTGGAATTAGGGATGATTAAGATCACCTAATAGGACCAACTCAGAATGCATAATGAAAAAGAAATTGAAAAAAAATGAAAAAAAAAATTGGCTAGGAAATCTAAACTTGTGTAAATATCTAGATTAATTTCTACTCAGCTTCATACTGTAATTAGTATACTCCTGTGACATGTGTTAATATGACTCACTGATCTCTTACAAAATTTTCTCTATTATGGCAAATTGAGGCATGGTCAAGAGAATTCCAAATGAAGAACCTGGTTTACCAGTATGGGTTCATCTGAATGCTAAGGTATGTTTTCTATACTCTGCACAATTAGAAATATAAATATTCAAATCATGAGCAGAAGTCCTACAATTGTTCAACTCCTTAGAAAATTCTATCCGTTAGTTTTGAACCAGTTCCGTCGGCCTTAGAACTCTAAACCACAAAAATTGCCTAAAATCTAGGAAAGCCTAACCGTTCATTCAAACCTGAAATTTCAGGTTGATTAGACCTCTAATTGACCACTGCTAAAGCTGCCGTTATACATTAAATGTGTATTTCTCTTTAAATACACATCATTACCTCCTGCCATCTTCATAATCCCAAATCGTCAAAAATCCCTCTTCACTTTCACTTGCTTTCTTCTCCAAAATTCTAACTCACCAATTCTCTCAAGAAACCAGCGATCATGACAAACCCACAAGACAATCCTGGAACTCCTCCACCACCCACTGCCTCTAATTCATCTACCCCTCCTCCACCTAGCACATCTCCCAAACCCAGGCTGAGAAGGGTAAAAATGCTTGCTCGGAAAACAGTAGTGTCTGGGGCTCTCTCAAAGAAATTAAATGAGAAATTAAAGGCAAGCCAGGTCCAAGACTCTAACTCCAACTCTGGTTCTGAGTCATACAAATCGGCTAGTGAGGGGGGAGGACCTGGGTCTTCTGACTCTGAGAAGACTCAAGAATCCCCTTCTAAGGTAAGTTCTTCTCTGACTGAAAATCTAGAAACTAGGTTTGTTCTGGTTGGGCCTATCAGGGATGTAGAATTACCTGAGTTACGAAGGAGTGGAGGTAAATAGAAATCTGAAAAAGAAAAAGAGAGAGAGGGTGCATGTGGTGAAGAAAGGGAAATGGGAAAAGAGTGGTTGATCATTCACTCACTGCTGGTTTGTCTATGCCTGCTATCTGTGGGGTTGAACAAGAAAATGTAGAAGAGAGTGGCAAGAAGTCAGGGGGAAGTGGTTCTGGTGAAGCTGCTGAAGGGTTAGTTAATCTAAGCGCACAAGGAGATGAACCTGGTTCATCAACTGAAGAGACCCTAGCAGACTTGTTGAAAAAGGTTGGGGCAAGTTATGATCCAAAGAAAAGAAGAACCCCCACACCAAAAGCCCCCATTGCTCCTAAACCCTCCAAGAAAAGAAAGGCTTCATCCCCAACAACTACTGAAACTTCCTTGCCTAAGGGAAGAGCCACAAGAAGCAGGGTGAAACAGAGCGAGAGTGGTCTACAAAAGGCTCTAGCTGAGAGTAAGAAGAAAAGGATGGCTAAAGGAAAAGGGAAGGTGGCAGAGTCCTCAGAGGCTGTGGAAGTTGAGGAGATGGAACGGGTTCATCAGGAGGAAGTTCCAACAGTGGAGGTTCAGACCCCCAAGCCCAAAAAGCCCAAGACTTCTTCCAAGAAGTCTTCCTCTATGTCTGAGGCTGCTGAACCTTCATTAGCCAAGAGGATAAGGTCTGCAGTGAAAAGTAAACAAGTAAGAATTTCTGAAGATGAGGAATAGAGTGGAGAAGAACAAGAAGAAGATGAGTCTGATGGTGAACAAGACAAGCTTGCCATGTTTGGCAAAAGAAAAATTTTTGAAGGGTAGATTGCTGAAAGACATGGTGGAACCAGGAATGATGAGACTGGTGGATGCCTTAGCTGCTCAGGGGTGGAAGGACATGGTCCTTCAAATGGATGGAAGGCTAGCCAGGAATGAGATCATTCAATTCATGGCAAATGCAAAGGTTAAGGATGGCAAGTTTAGCAGCCTGGTGAAAGGAGTTCAAGTGACCTTTGATGCAGAAAAACTGGGAGAGATCCTTGACAAACCCTCTGAAGGATTTGATGACTATATCAAGCTGCTGGACAGGGTCATCAATGGCTCCAAGGCTCATGCTACCGCCTATGGCTTTATTCTGACTACGATTCTGGATAAGTGCAATGTGCCTCTGAAGAAATGGGTAATGGCCTCAGGCAAGGATCACTTTGGCATTAATACTCTGATTGCTTGTGACTATTTAGTCAATGCCATCCCAAATGAACCTGGTTCATCCAAGAAGACTCCTATCAACAGTAAATTCAGGGCTCTAGTTCAGGAATGTGAAGCCAAGGATGCTGAGATAGCTAGGCTCAAGGCTCGTGTGGCAGAGGTGGAATCTGATAAGGATGCCCTCAAAACTGAGCTTACCAAGGAAAATGAGAAGAATGATGGAATTCTTCACAATATGCTGAATCTTCTCCAAGCCCAAAACCAACCCTCTAGCTCCTCCAAGCCTTAGGAATTCTAGCCTTTGTCTCCTGAACCTATCTAGTATCTAGAGACCCGGATTAGGGATTTTTCTATCTTTTTTGCTCATGTTTTAAATGTTTTTTGCTTTCTGGTTGTGGATTGTGGTAGCAACACATCTTCTATCAATGATATCTACTGTTTTTGCTCTTGTTCAATGTTAATCTTTCCTTGATAGTTTAAATATGTTTGCTTGATTAGTGATGATTAAACCATGATTGCACTTGCAGTTGCCCCAGTGTCCATGAGTACTTATTAAAATCTGGGACTCACACTTTGTATGCAACTTTTCGATGATGCCAAAGGGGGAAGAGATATTGTGTTTTACATAATCTGAATAAGTGATATTTATAACCTAATTAACCTGGTCCTTGATGATAAGTGAATTTTCTAAACTTTGTATTGATGGTTAAGCTGAGTTCTTGATTAGGTCGCGCAGCGGACTCAACCCTTGGAAGAGTGGGCGCTAATACTTTTACCCAATAGTGGTATCGGGGTCAATTTCCATAGGGAGCTAGAAAGGGAGTTGGATATTTGCTTAGCCTAGAAATGCGAGTTTGCTTCTAATTGATCTTCTATCATTTTTGGGTTTTTATGATTATCAACTATAATTTAACAACTACTAATTATAACTAAATTATGCTAAGATATTAAGTCTAGGTTGTATGCAAGATAGAGAAAGGCACTAGGGTCGTGGCATTTACCTAGGTGGTCAACTAACGGGTAGAGATACCTGATACAAGAATGATGATTATGGGGCTTATGCTATAACCGTTGCACGATTGCACTCACTCTCACACCTCTCGGTAGAAAGAGTGATTTTGCCCAATTGACTCTCTCGAGACCAATTGGGTAGGCTATCAAGCCAAGCAACTTATGGTTCAAGTTGAGTAATTACTTTCTCGAGGTTTTACCCGTTAATTGGGACTACCATTCTCATGGGTCCATCCCAATTCCTTGTTGGGTTAACTTTGGAGTCATAGACACTCTTTCTCAAGAAGAGTCAAGACTCACTAAGCTAGACTTAGTGTTTGCAACCACCAAATCCTAGTTAAAACATAAAATTAACCCAAATATCAAACACCCAACATCATTCAAGCATTAAACAATCACACGCACTAATTACCCACACTAGGGTTGAGCCACAACCCTAGCTAATGGGTTTAGCTAGCCATAATAGCAACAGAAATTGAAGAAGAAGTAGATAAAATCAACATATTAATTAACTAGAAAGTTAATCTACACGAATCCACGTTAAAAAAAGATGAAAATGCCCAAAATAGGCTAAAATTTGAGTCTCACGAGTGCTGCTGCTATCTGATATCTAAAACTTAACCTAGAAATAATAAAATATTCTATTTATACTATGCCAGAAAAATCGGACAAAAATACCCCTGCGGGGCTGGCGCGGACCGCGCAGAAATGCAGCGCGGCCGCGTAGGGGTCTTGGCCTTCGATCATTCACTTCTGAAGCTGGGGGCGCGGACCGCACAAAGAGGTAGCGCGGCCGCGCAGGCTAATGGGCGCGGATCGCACAACAATGAAGCGCGACCGCGTAGACACCAGCGCTGACCGCGTAGAAAAGAGCGCTGACCGCGCGTGGAGGCTCCTGAAATGGGTGCTCTCTGAATCTCCTAGCGCGGCCGCGCAGCAAATCAGTGCGGTCCGCGCTAGGTCCTCCTGTCCCTACTTCAATGATTTTTGACACTTGAGCAGGTTTCACTCCGTTTCGAGCCGATTTTTGACTTTCGTCATCTTGTCGCTCAAACCTGCAATCAAGCGCACTTTGTAAGCATTCTGGGTCTATTTTATGACAATTCAAACATAAAGCATAGGCAAGTATGGGCATAAAACGTGTAAAAATCACAGTTATCAACTCCCCCAAACTTAAACCTTTGCTTGTCCTCAAGCAAATAAAAGAAGACCCACCCCTAAAAAGGAAACATCCAAGTAATTCCAGCTTATCCTAAGGAAGCCTCATCACGGATCAATTGGGACTAACAATTGCCCTCAATACGAATGCATCATTAACACATTTTTAGTCTTTTAAGAACTATGGATCGAATGTGACACGAGAGCATCAAGAGTTGACTCATTTCATCAAGGCGCTTTTCTCAAATACCTTGGTCTTTGTGGAATCCAAACTCACACATCCTCAACTCTCCCTAAGCGAACCTCACTTTTTAGAGTAATGACACACAACCCGAGGTTGATGGATTTTTGTTTTCACTCATTTCTCTCACAAAGAAGGTCATAAGTCCAGCTTTAGGTACCATATGCTTGCCCCTTATGTAAGTGTCCACTAATGTAGGCTTCCCTCAACTCAAGATCATATAGGGCTTTTGAGGAGTCTTTGTGAAGGCTTTTGGGTGAAGGTAGGACATGTTTTTGTTCATTTAGGTTCAATCTTCCCTTTAGCACTTCTTTTGATTCATTATGGCATACTTTTTGACTCATTTGAGTATTTCACTTCTTTCAAGGGGTTAGAGAGACACATTGTCACTCTTTCTTTTGCAATTCAAACCTTTCTCCTTTTTTTACTTTTACACAACCTTTTTCACTTTGTTTTCTTTGCATCCCCTTTTCCGGTTCTTATTCACTTTTGTATTTCTTTTTGTCTTTTTCTCTTTTTCATTGCCTCCCTTTTCTTTTTCTTTTGTGCCTTTTTACCGCATTGAATCCTTTCTTGTCTCAACCCCCCAAACTTAGGTATTTGCCTTTGCTCAAGGGAAGATTTGGGTGCCAAGAGAGGGTCTCATTGAGAACGGGTATAGGCTTGTAGCTTGGGTTCATGAAAGAAGAAGGTTAAGGCTCAAAAGGGTTGAACTAGGGATCATTTCATTGGTAGGTTATGGAAATTGCTCAAATTTGGAAGTTCGGATCAAGGAGGGCCTATATTCACTTCTCAAGTCAAGTTTCACCTATGATTTCGCCTCAACGAACATTCAGGGCAAGTTCTAGACCATCGGCTTGGAGCTTAGACTTACAATTCAAATTCTCACCACACACACACTCAGGGTTTGCTAAAGACATCGAGTTGAGAGCCCACAACGACCTTAGTTCCAATTCAAGCGCACAATGGCCCCATACGACCATATGATGATTGTTTGGTCAATACAAGAGTCTCAAGGCCACAATTTTCACCATCCTAAACACAACATTATGTCTTTGACCATGGGATCAAAGGCAAATGTGTTAGGCCCAAGTGAAGCTTGCCTGAGGTCCTCTTAACTACAAAATATTGAAAATCAAAAGAAGAAAAATCAAAAACGGACTCAAACCCTTAAGAAGGTTGTCACGCCATCAATCATTGGGAAGAGCCACCCGGTTCGCACAACACACTACCCTTGGAAAGAACCGTGGCATTAAGAAAACCAAGGGCTTATTGAAAACACTAAAATCGAAACAAAAGGCTACGAGCCTCACTACTAGGCTGAAAATAGTAAAAATTAGAGAAACCGAATGAATATGTACAATGGGGAGTAGAATATACAACGGGGTGAATATATACATAAGAGTCTAAAAGTAGCCAAAGTTAAAAGTTATATACAGGCCAACTATTTAAAAATCAAAGACAATCCAAAACATAGACTAGAAATGAAATAAATATATACAGTCATCCAATGTATCAGAATCAAAATGGTAGGGCGCACCCCCACGAATAAAAGCTGGCATTGTCCCCAATGCCAACTACTAAGATAAGCTCAAAAACAGAGTAAAAGGATATAGAGAGGCCCCTCAAGCCTAGTCCACATACGTGGGGCCTCCTGTCGTCCCTGGATCCTCTGCAGTAACCGGGACCTCAGACTGGTCTCCAACCTGCTGCTCCTGTGCTGCTAGGACATGAGCTGGATCAAGGACAGGCCGAACCGCCGGTGGAACACTGGATGGACCCTCATGAACCTGGGCCACCTCTATCACCACTCCCTCAGTGCTAGGGAGTTTCCACTTCTTCCTCGGCCTAGGAGTCTCCTCCTGCTGTGGCTGAACTGCTGATGGCTCTACAGTTGGCTCTTCGAAAAGTAAGTCAAGTGTCATCTGATCCGCCAAAAGCTTATCCACATCCTCCCTCAACTTCATCACTGACTCCTTGGAGGCCTTTTGCTTCCTCAATTTCCTGTGCTCCCTAGCTAGTTTACCCAGTGCTGTGTTGTGTGCTCCAACTGCCTTAGCCAAGGCATTCTGTGTCTCCATCATCTTTTCCTGGTTGGCCAGGATCTTCTTCAGTGTCTCCTCAATAGAAGGAGGGATCTCAACTGTGGAAGGGGCTGACTCTGCCTGAACTACAGTGGCCAAGTTTGACAACTTGGATGTCGCAGCTGACATCCGGTTGTTCAAACTGGCTAGAGACTGAGCAAGCTGGTGGGCAGTGAACCTGTGGGTCTTCGATGAAGGGACATTCGGGTCTGCTGCAGTAGATGGACCAGCAATAGAAGAAGGGCCCTGAGGCAATATCTCACTGGTAGCAGGGATGGTGGAAGGCTCAGCGGACTGCTCAATAACCGCTGGCTCCTCAGACTGGCCAGGTGCGGTGGAAGTGGATGCTTGAGGCTTTTTGGACCTCTTTGGGTTGTCGGGACCCAACTGACTGTACCATGAGTAGGGGGCCACTGGATCTACCTGGACATCAAATTTCTTCTTCTTTACCTTCAACTCTCTGAAGTACAGGGAAAGAGTGTTTGGGAAGGGGTAGTTTGTGTTGGTCTCCTGCCCTACCGTAGAAATCACTCTTGACATGATGTTTCCCACATTCAGAGGAAAACCAGCCATAATGGAAGCTACTAACACTGCACGAGGAATAGGAAATGTGTGATCATGAGTTGAAGGGTCAAGTCTTCTACACACGAAGGTCAACCACCCCTTTGCTTCAAAACTGAACGTGTTTCTCAGAATCTTCTCTCCTGCTTTCAACCAAACTGGGACAGTGCCCGGGGCTGCCAAGTGCTGGGCCAACCACGGGCGAACCTCTTCTTTCATTGCCAGCTTTTCTAAGTATTGGCTTTCGTCCTCTTCGTTGAACCCCAAAAATTCGTTCGGAGACTTCCCATCAAACATCACTACCTTGTCCCTCACTTGTGTCACCTTTGAATCTTTCACCGCATGATAAACATTACAGTAAAATTCTTTCACCATATGTTCATTTGCTACTATGCAACGTTCCTTGAAGAACCCCCAACCCTCTCTAGTGCGGAACTGTGCTTGCACATGTGGGTTTAGAGGAAGAAGATCAGAATCAATAAACTGCCTCTCCGGAATCAATTTTCTTTTGGGCCACCACTCTCGAAATTTGTGGAAGGCTATTTCAGTGACAAATCTATCAGCCCACGCTTCCGATTTTCTTGTTCTCTCAACACCACCAACTTGGGGCTCACCCCCCTTGCCGTATCCTGCACTCTCCCCAGATAATGAAGCTGTGGGGGAGGTGGAGTATTGTGCCTCACTTCCATCTTCGGACTCATCAGACGAGTCCAAAACTACATTCACCGGTTTCTTGAGGCTTTTATCAGTTGGTCCCTTGGAGGTAGGTGAAGCTGAGGGAGAGTCATGCAATTGGAGCGAGAGAGACATGCGAGTTGGAGCAGATTTAGAAGTAATACTCCGGGATGGGGCATACTCACTCCCCGAGGAATGGGAGGCAGCTCTATCAGCTTCCCGTATTATCTTGCGGGTCTTTTTTGTATTCTCCCGAGTCTGAGGAGTGAGTTTAACAACCCGCTTCCCTTTTCCCCCTCGGGAGGAGCCACCCCTCCCGGGTTGTTGTTCTTTTCCTCCTCGTTGCTTTACCATGATCTGCAAAGAAAAGTCTAACATTGTTAGTTGAAGCATATGCAGTGAATTGGATGGTTCAGTTGAAAGCATGGGTGAAAAACAGGAATGCGGAATAGAAGAGGCGCGGACCGCGCAAAAGAGCCACGCGGACGCGCTGGGTAGCGCGGACCGCGTAAAACTGGAGTGCGGACCGCGCTTTAGATGTTCCAGAGACACCACTCTCTGAATCACGCGGTCCACACTATTTTGGACCGCGGCCGCGCTAAACTGGCGCGGACCGCGCAGAAAGGACACGCGGCTGCGTAGGGCAACAACTGAACTGAGGACAGGGATTTTCATTTAAGTCCAATTTATTTGCTCAAATGATGGGTCCTAGTTGTCCCTACTCAGTTACTAATCAAGAAATCATGCCCAATGTTTCACATAAACACACAAAATCTACCCTAACAGGTAAAACTAAAAGAGAAAGAAGAAAATAAGAAGTTATACTAGCAGGAAGCAAAATAAAATAAACTAAACTAAACTATGAATGAGATTAGTGAGGAATGTTACCAGGGGTTGTGAGAAATTTAACTACTTGAAGCAAGTTGTTGTTTTGATGCACAGTGAAAAACTAAGAGCTCAGGTAGAAAATTGACGAAAAGGTTGAAAGGAAGCCTAGGGTCTCTATTTATAGAAAATAATGTGGGACCCATTACTTACCCACCAGCACGGCCGCGCAGAAATGGCCGCGGACCGCGCTGGATTTCCAGCACTCTTAGTTGCCTGAACAACCCACGCGGACCGCACTGTTTTGATGCGCGGCCGCGTGGGAAACTTCAGAGAGTATGCATTTTGGGCTTCGCACGCGCGGACCGCACAAAAATGTCACACGCACCACACAGAGAACTTCAGAGACTCAGCTTCCATTGCACCCGCCTGCGCGGACCGCACTGTTTTGGTGCGCGGCCGCGTAGCAAACTTCAGAGACCATAAGATTTTTGCTACTTTTGCCCTGCACTGGTCCAACATCCACCCTGCTACATCTCACAAACCATGAGTTGAAAAATCCTAATCTACAACGGAAAAAATAAAAAGAAAGAAAAAGACATGGGTTGCCTCCCAAGAAGCGCCTGATTTAACGTCGCGACACGACGCAATTTACCACAAAATCACTTCAAATGAAGGAGTGCCACCACGTGGCCGTCATCAATTTTCCCCAAGTAATGCTTCACACGATGCCCATTGACTCAGAAGACTTCACCATTTTTTTTCTTGAGATCAATAGCACCAAATGGGGTCACCCCAACAACTTCAAATGGACCACTCCACCTAGACTTGAGCTTTCCCGGGAATAACCTCAACCGGGAGTTGAATAGAAGAACCATGTCACCCACCTTGAATTCTTTACCCCGAGCATACTTGTCATGGAGGTACTTCATCTTGTCCTTGTACAAAGACGAGCTGGAGTAAGCATGGAGTCTAAACTCATCAAGCTCATTCAATTGCTCCACTCGGAGATTTGCTGCGACATCCCATTCCAAGTTCAATTTCCTCAAAGCCCACATAGCCTTGTGTTCAAGTTCCACTGGAGATGGCAAGCTTTACCAAACACCAACCGATATGGAGACATACCAATTGGAGTCTTGTAAGCCGTCCGATAATCCCAAAGAGCATCATCCAATTTCTTCGACCAATCGGCCCTATTAGCATTCACCGTTTTGGACAGAATACTCTTTATCTCCCGATTTGAGACTTCCACTTGTCCACTAGATTGTGGATGATAGGGGGTGGTCACTTTGTGATTAACTCCATACTTAGAAAGCAATGAATCAAAAGCCTTGTTCCAAAAATGGGACCCCCCCATCACTAATAATGGCTCGAGGAGTACCAAATCTCGTAAAGATACTCTTCTTCAAAAATGCTACAACACTTCGGGCTTCATTGTTGGGAAGAGCCACGGCTTCCACCCATTTTGAAACATAGTCCACCGCCACGAGAATGTAAGTATTACCACAGGAGCTCACGAACGGACCCATGAAATCGATGCCCCAAACATCAAAAATATCCACCTCAAGAATTGTATTGAGGGGCATCTCATCCTTCTTGGAAATACCGCCGGCTCTTTGACATGCATCACATCTCTTCACCAATTCACTAGCATCCTTGAACAACGTGGGCCAATAGAAGCCACAACTCAAAACTTTTGAAGCTGTCCTCACCCCCCCGTGATGACCACCATAGGGAGAAGAGTGACAAGCCTCCAATATGCTCATTTGTTCACTTTCCGGTCACATCTCCTTTTTACTCCATCCGTGCAAATTTTAAACAAATACGGATCATCCCAATAAAAATCCAAACTATCCCGCTTGAGTTTCTTCTTTTGGTTGGAAGAGAGCTCACACGTGATGTTACCAGTCACAATGAAGTTGGCGATGGCCGCGAACCATGGCATCTCACACATAGAAACGGAAAGAAGCTGCTCGTCAGGGAACCTATCATTAATCTCAATACCATCACTTGGTCTCCCATCTTCCTCTAATCGGGACAAATGGTCGGCAACTTGATTCTCGCTTCCCTTTCTATCCACAATCTCTAAATCAAATTCCTGAAGGAGTAGCACCCATCTCATCAATCTTGCTTTCGAATCCTTCTTAGTCATCAAATACCGAAGGGCTGCATGGTCCGTGTGTATGATCACCTTTGCCCCCATAAGGTAAGGTCTAAATTTCTCCATCGCGAACACAATAGCCAATAGCTCCTTTTCTGTCACTGTGTAGTTTCTCTGGGCCTCATTCATAGTCTTGCTAGCATAATACACAGGATGGAACATTTTGTTGATTCTTTGGCCTAGCACCGCCCCAACCGCTACATCACTCGCATCGCACATAAGTTCAAAAGGCAAATCCCAATTAGGTGCAGTGATTATAGGGGTTGTTGTCAACTTGTGTTTCAGTAGCTCAAAAGACTCCATGCACTTCTCATCAAAAATAAACTTGACATCCTTCTCTAACAACTTGCAAAGCGGGTTCACAATTTTGGAAAAATCTTTAATGAATCGCCGGTAGAACCCGGCATGACCAGAAAACTCCTCACCCCTTTGACAGAAGTAGGGGGAGGGAGTCTTAAGATAACCTCTATTTTTGCCTTATCAACTTCAATTCCTTGCCTTGAGATTTTGTGACCCAATACAATTTCCTCTTGCACCATAAAGTGACATTTCTCCTAGTTGAGCACAAGGTTGGTTTCTTCACATCTTGCCAAAACCCTATCCAAGTTCACCAAACATTCTTCAAATGAATCTCCCACCACACTTAAGTCGTCCATGAATACCTCTAAGATATCCTCCACCATGTCGGTGAAGATTGCCATCATGTATCTTTGAAAGGTTGCTGGGGCATTACATAATCCGAATGGCATTCTCGAGAACGCGAACGTGCCATAAGGACATGTAAAGGTTGTCTTCTCCTGATCCTCTAGGGCAATGAGAATTTGATTATACCCCGAGTAGCCATCTAGAATACAATAAAAGGCCCGGCCCGCAAGACGATCAAGCATTTGGTCCAAGAATGGTAGTGGGAAATGATCTTTTCTTGTCACCTTGTTCAGCTTTCTATAGTCCATACACACTCTCCAACCCGTAACTGTCCGAGTAGGAATCAACTCATTGTTGGCATTGGTCACTACCGTCATTCCTCCCTTCTTTGGCACACATTAGACCGGAGAGGTCCATGAACTGTCCGAGATCGGGTAAACCACACCGGCGTCAAGCCACTTGATAACCTCTTTCTTTACCACTTCTTGCATCACCTCGTTGAGTCTCCTTTGATGTTCAAGAGATGGTCGTGCATCCTCCTCCAAAATGATTTTATGCATGCAAAATGCGGGGCTTATCCCCCTGATGTCCGCCAAAGTCCATCCTATTGCCCTTTTTCGCTTTTGGAGCACCTCCACAGTGGCTTCAACCTGCAAGTTAGTAAGGCAAGAAGAAAGAATAACTGGAAGAGTAGAATTAGAGCCCAAGAATTCATACCTGAGGTGTGGAGGAAGTGGTTTCAACTCCAACACCGGTGGCTCCTCAATTGATGGCTTGGTTGGCGGAGTTTTGCGATTTTCAAGATCCAAAGATAGTTTCCTAGGCTCATATGAATACGAACCCATTCCATGCAATGCATTCACGCACTCCACTCTACCGGCATCATCATTGGCATCCATGTTAAGAAGCACGGCTTCAAGAGGATCTTCAACATTAATCAAGGCACTTGTGTCATCCACTATCACCGCCGTGACAATGTCCACAAATGAACACACCTCCGTACTATTGGGTTGTCTCATTGACTTGCACACATGAAATACCAACTTCTCGTCTCCCACACGGAATGTTAACTCCCCTGCTTCCACATCAACCAATGCCTTCCCCGTAGCTAGGAAAGGTCTTCCAAGAATGATAGGCACTTCGAAATCCACTTCGCAATCCAATATGACAAAGTCGGCCGGCAATATAAATTTGTCCACCTGGACAAGTACATCATCGATTATACCTAAAGGCCTCTTCATCGACCGGTCCGCCATTTGATGTCTCATGGAGGTTGGCCTAGGTTGCCCAATTCCCAAAGTCTTGAAGACTGAGTACGGCATCAGATTAATGCTAGCCCCCAAGTCACATAGGGCCTTATCAAAGTCCGCACTTCCGATAGTGCAAGGAATACTGAAAGCTCCAGGGTTCTCTAGTTTCGGGGCCATAGAATGCACAATCGCACTAACTTGGTGCGTCATCTTTATTGTTTCACACTCCATAGAACGCTTCTTGGTGACTAAATCCTTCATAAATTTTGCATACCCAGGCATTTGTTCAAGTGCCTCCACTAAAGGAACATTGATTGTGAGGCTCTTCATCATGTCTATGAATTTCTTGAACTGATTATCGTTCTTTTGCTTTGTTAACCGCTGAGGATATGGTGGAGGTGGTCTAGGCAAGGGTACCTTTGCCTTGGGCACCGCCGGCTCGGGTATATCAATAATGTGTTCCCTAGACGGGTTCACGATATCTTGAGTCTCTACCCCGGCCTCATCATCAATATCAATCCGCACATCATTTGTCACTATTGGTTCAACCACATTGTCAACATTCAAAGGTGCATCATCATCATGCAACTCAATTTCATCATTCACAACTTGATTCTCAACCGAGGCATGCACATCACCGCCTCTTCCACTCCTAGTTGTAACCGCCATCATATGATTGTTACCCCCCTTCGGGTTCACTACCGTATCACTTGGTAGCGCACCTTTTGGGCGGGTATTTAAAGCTTGAGAGATTTGTCCTATTTGCACCTCTAGGTTCCGGATAGATGTGTTATGCGAAGCCAATTGTGCATCAGAATCTTGGCTCTTTTTCATCATCTGCTCGAACATCATTTCTATCTGTCCCATATCACTTCCAGAAGAACTAGGCCCTTGTGACTGAAAGAGAGGTGGATTGTTTGGTTGTTGGAACATGGGGGGCCTTTGAAAGCCTTGCCCCCTACCACCATTATTCCACCCTCCTTGATTGCCATTGTTGTTGTTCCAATTGTTGTTGTTCCCATTCCAATTACCTTGGTTATTGCCTTGATTACCCCAATTGTTGCTTTGATTGTTATTCTTCCAATTGTTGCCACCCTGTTGTTGATTATTGTTATTCCAATTGCCGCCTCCTTGTTGATTGCCCCAATTGCCTTGGGGGCGCCATTGTTGATTTCCTTGATTTCCTCTATTTCCTTGATAGTTATTGACATATTGGCACTCCTCACTTTGATCATCAAAACACTCGTTCGAATAACCACCACCATCGTTGTTGTTGTCAAATTGGTCACCGCTACCTTGAGGTTGTTGTTGTTGCCCTCTTTGCCTCCTTTTTAGCATAGAAACATTCTCCATTGCATTGACTTGGCGCGGGTTTTGTACTTGTTGCAATTGCGCCTTCGCCAACTGATTCATTGTTGTTGTAAGTTCGGCAATAGCTTGGCCATGATCACTCAACTCCTTATGCAAATGGATGATCGTGGGGTCACCTTGGGGTACATTCGCTCGGCTTTGCCATGCCGAAGAGGTGTCCGCCATTTCTTCAAGTACGTCACATGCCTCTTGGTAAGAAAGTTTCATAAAGTTCCCACCGGCCAATTGGTTCACAATGCATTGATTTGTAGTGTTGATGCCCCTCTAGAAAGTTTGTTGGATCATCGCCTCAGTCATGTCGTTGTTAGGGCATTCCTTCACCATTGTTCTATATCGCTCCCAGATTTCATGCAATTGCTCCGTTGGCATTTGCTTAAAGGCTAGAATCTCGTCCCGAAGAGCCGCCATATGACTTGGAGAAAAGAACTTGGCAATAAAATTGTCTGCCAATTCATCCCATGTGGTGATAAAATGATTTGGTAACCTTCCTAACCAGTCCAACGCTTTGCCCCGAATAGAAAACGGGAAAAGCCTCAATCTCAACGCATCCTCTGACACGTTTGTTTGTTTGCTGCCCCAGCAAGTATCTACGAACCCCTTCAAGTGCTTGTATGCATTTTGGTCGGAGGCGCCCGTAAAATATCCCCTTTGCTCGAGCAAGGTCAACATGACATTTGTGATTTGAAAGTTCCCCGCCCAGATTCGGGGAGGAACAAATGGCACTCGCGTACCCTTGATTAGGAAGAACTCTTGGGACAGCTCTTGGCGGTGGCGGAGGAGGGTCTGGAATAGGATTGTTGTCATGTACATTAGCATTGGCATTTCGGCCTCTCTGTGGTACTTGAGGTACCGGAAGCTTATCTTGCTCAACATCTTCAACCTCCTCCCCCGCTAAGGCATTGCCAAGAGGGTCATTTCGGTTTAGAGCCATGTGTACCTGATGGATAAACACAAATAAAGTTAGTAAAAAGAAGGAAAGAGAAGCAAAACACAAAACTAGCTACACAAATAGTCAACACCGTAAGCTCCCCGGCAACGGCGCCAAAAAGTGATTAGGTAGCGCAGCGGACTCAACCCTTGGAAGAGTGGGCACTAATACTTTTACCCAATAGTGGTATCGGGGTCAATTTCCACAGGGAGCTAGAAAGGGAGTTGGATATTTGTTTAGCCTAGAAATGCGTGTTTGCTTCTAATTGATCTTCTATCATTTTTTGGGTTTTTATGATTATCAACTACAATTTAACAACTACTAATTATAACTAAATTATGCTAAGATATTAATTCTAGGTTGTATGCAAGATAGAGAAAGGCACTAGGGTCGTGGCATTTACCTAGGTGGTCAACTAACGGGTAGAGATGCCTAATACAAGAATGATGATTATGGGGGTTATGCTATAACCGTTGCACGATTGCACTCACTCTCACACCTCTCGGTAGAAAGAGTGATTTTGCCCAATTGACTCTCTCGGGACCAATTGGGTAGGCTAACAAGCCAAGCAACTTATGGTTCAAGTTGGGTAATTACTCTCTCGAGGTTTTACCCGTTAATTGGGACTACCATTCTCATGGGTCCATCCCAATTCCTTGTTGGGTTAACTTTGGAGTCATAGACACTCTTTCTCAAGAAGAGTCAAGACTTACTAAGCAAGACTTAGTGTTTGCAACCACCAAATCCTAGTTAAAACATAAAATTAACCCAAATATCAAACACCCAACATCATTCAAGCATTAAACAATCACACCCATTAATTACCCACACTAGGGTTGAGCCATAACCCTAGCTAATGGGTTTAGCTAGCAATAATAGCAACAGAAATTGAAGAAGAAGTAGATAAAATCAACATATTAATTAACTAGAAAGTTAATCTACACGAATCCACGTTAAAACAAGATGAAAATGCCCAAAATAGGCTAAAACTTGAGTCTCGCGAGTGCTGCTGCTATCTGATATCTAAAACTTAACCTAGAAATAATAAAATATTCTATTTATACTATGCCAGAAAAATCGGACAAAAATACCCCTGCAGGGCTGGCGCGGACCGCGCAAAAATGCAGCGCGGCCGCGTAGGGGTCTTGGCCTTCGATCATTCGCTTTTGAAGTTGGGAACGTGGACCGCAAAAAGAGGTAGCGCGGCTGCCCAGGCTAATGGGCGCGGACCGCCCAACAATGAAGCGCGACCGCGTAGACACCAGCGCTGACCGCGTAGAAAACAGCGCTGACCGCGCGTGGAGGCTCCTGAAATGGGTGCTCTCTGAATCTCCTAGCGCGGCCACGCAGCAAATCAGTGCGGTCCGCGCTAGGTCCTCCTGTCCCTACTTCAATGATTTTTGACACTTGAGCAGGTTTCACTCCGTTTCGAGCCGATTTTTGACTTTCGTCATCTTGTCGCTCAAACCTGCAATCAAGCGCACTTTGTAAGCATTCTGGGTCTATTTTATGATAATTCATACATAAAGCATAGGCAAGTATGGGCATAAAACGTGTAAAAATCACAGTTATCATTTCTCACAGGATCCAAGTAAGTAAAAAACACAGAGTTTGTCATCATCAAAAAGGGGGAATTTATTGGCCCAAGAACAGGTGAAGTTTTGAAGATTAACAAAAGAACTCAAACATGAACCAGGTCCATCTTGTGAAGCACAGTCATGATCAACCTGTACATGTGAGATGCACGTGAACGAGATAAATCTAACTAATCAAGAAGCAATATCTCCTGATCTGATCGAAAAGGTTGCATATTGGATAAGGAGAGAAAGACTCCATACATGAAGAGAACACAGTTTAGGAAGGAGATAGTGTTAGTTTGAGATCACCTTGAACTCTTCTACGATAGAAGAGTAGCATTTGAACCCAGTCAATCTCTGATTACTAACCTATTAAATGTCAGTGTTGTTCTCTTTTGCAGGTAATGCACATAAGCAGAAGTTAAACTTAAATTGAAAGCAAAAGAGCAAGGCGATTTTGCAAGCAATTTATATATGTTTCGAGTGTGCAATCCTAAAACTGCTTGAACGAGATAGAAGAACCAGTTCCAGGTGTCAATCTTTTATTCTAGTTCAATTGTTGTAGGTATTTTTACTTTGTACTTTCAGCTTTCATAGAAGCAATTGCATTAGGTACCTAGAGTGTTCAAGTTAGAGTTAACTTGAAGTTATCGCAACAGTTGAGGCTGTGTGCCACAACGGGATTAGAGTTAATCCTTAGGTTTACAAAGAGTTTTGTAAATGTTGTTTTGGCTCAGTGATTTTAGTGAAAGTTTGGAAAAATCCTACTGAGTAGTAGGTCGTGGTTTTTTCACCTTTTGAGCCAGGTGTTTTCCACGTAAAAATCTTTGTGTTCTTTATTTTCTTTATTTATTATTCCGCAAACAGTAGTAGTTGGAACATATAGAAGAACCAGGTTCTTCTATAGTTCAGTTAAGCGAAAATTAGGTACCACACAAATCACCCCCCTCTTGTGTGGTATTAACGTTTAAAACATCAACGGCACGAACCATAGATTCATCTATTAACCTGTCGAGGCGAACAACCCACTCCCATGAGAGTAGTGGAAATTTACCTCGCTCGCGAAATATATTTGCGACGCGGTTGAACATAGATTTCTCAAATTATTATTATAATATTCTTCAATTCTTTTTAAAAAAGTACGAAGTTCAAATGAAAACTTACAAGTCTCGAAATCCTCAATTTCAACTCTTTTCAAGGCATTTAATAAGCATACTCGATCTCAATTCCTTTCAAGGGAAATAATAAACATAATCAAATATCAGTATCAACAAGGCATGGTGTAAACCTAGAACTACCCGGACATAGGCATAATTAGTAGCTACGTACGGACTCTCGTCACCTCGTGCGTACGTAGCCCCCACAAATAGAAGCACATATTAATTCAATTCACCTCTGGGGTTAATTTCCTCTTACAAGGTTAGAAAGTAGACTTACCTCGCCTCAAAGCCCACTTTTAGGTCCCAGATTATGCTCAAACCCTCAATTTGGTGCCGAACAAATCCAAATCTAATCAAATAGTGTATAAACTAATCAATACATGTTCAAATATTTATATTCCAACTATTAAAGTGAATACCCAACCCTAAATGTAAGATTTCTAAAATTCACCCCCAGGCCCACGTGCCCGGATTCCAGAAAGTTTCGAAGAAAGTTGTTACCCATAACCCCATGAAGTCAAATATATGATTTTTACATAATTTCATAACCATTTTCGTGGCCAAATCTCATTTTTATCCAAAACCTAGGCTTTCATCTAAACACTTGATTTCACCAATTTTTACATATTAATCTACCCATAATCTATGCTTTTAACTCATGTTGTCTAGAAATTACTTACCTCAATGTGCTAGGTGAAAACCCTCTTCAAAAAGCTCCAAAAATCGCCCAAGAGATGAAAGAAAATGAGCTAAATGGCCTAAGTTCCGCATTTAATAAAGTTGTGCACAGGTCTCAAATGTCGCATTTGCGACACCTAGTTCGCAAATGCGACAAAATCATCGCAAATGCGAACCTGGGTTTCTACCTCCAAGGTCGCAAATGCGATCAAGGACTCGCAAATTCGAACCCTATCAGGGTCGCAAATGCGACTAAAATTCTTGCAAATGTGAGCTAGGCCCAGGTCAGGCTTCATCGAAATTGTGAAGCCCTTCTCACAAGTGTGAGGTTCACAAATGCGAACCAATACTCTCATTTGCGATACCTGCATCACCAGCAAAATAACACCGGAAAACTGAAGCTTCCAAATACCCAAACTTGGTCTGAAACACCCCCGAGTTCCCCGGAACCCCGTCCAATCACATAAACCAGTCCCATAACATAACACAAACTTCCTCGGAGCCTCAAATCACAACAAACAACATCGAATTCATGAATCGCACCCCAATCAAAGCGTAATGAACTTTAGAACTTCAAACTTCTACATTCGATACCGAAACCTATCAAATCACGTTCGATTGACCTCAAATTTTACACACAAGTCACACTTGACATTTCGGACCTACTCCAACTTCCAGAATCGGAATCCGACCAGATATCAAAAAGTCCACTCCCGGTCAAACTTTCCAAAAAACCTTCAAATTTTCAACTTTCGCAAAATGACCCCGAAATGACCCACGGACCTCCAAATCCACTTCCGGACGCGCTCCCAATACCAGAATCACCATACAGAGCTATTCCCAGGCTCGGAATTTCAAATGGACATCGATAAATTGAAATGCACATCAACCCAAAATTTATGAAATTCTTCCAAAATACCAACTTTCCACAATAGGCGACGAAACGCTCCCGGGTTAACCAAAACCCGATCTGGACATACTCCCAAGTCCTAAATCATCATACGAAACTGTTGGAACCTTCAAATCCCGATTCCAAGGTCATTTACTCAAAAAATCAAATCTTAGTCAATTCTTCCAACTTAAAGTTTCCGAAATGAGAATTTGCTTTCCAAATCAACTCCGAACTTCCCGAAATTCAATTCCAACCACGCGTACAAGTCATAATACCCGAAGTGAAGCTGCTCATAGCCTCAAACCGCCGAACAACGCGCTAGAGCTCGAAACGACCGGTCGGGTGGTACTTTTAAATAAATGGGTGAGTTTAATTTTATTGTTGAGAAAGACACGTGGCGGGCTTATAATGTGCCATGTGGCTATTTTTTGATGTTCAAAAAAGTAGCCAGCTTGATCTGTTAGATGTAAGGGTGTACTTGAGCCAAAGAAAAACGTTAGGGGCATTTATAGGCCAAAAGGTTGGCGGAGAGTATTTTTGAATCATTTTAAATACAATACGGACATTTTTGGCCCTTTTAAGTTAAATGAATGAAAGCAGTCAAGCCTCTATATATGCACATAGATATACTAATGATTACGTATCTTGTTAGTTGATCGGTCAATCACCAAAGTGCCATCTGTTGCCGTTACAGATATCAATCTCCACTTCCAATGGTGTATGTAAAGTTCTAAGACCACCAAAATTCAAAGGCCAGAGACATCAAGATCAGCCATGTTTAGTTTAGACTATAGAGCCATCTATTACGTTAAAGTTTTGTCAAAGAAGGTTTTATTTGTATTAAGAATTTAGTAAAGAACATAAAGCTCACTGAATTCAATTATAAAATCATTATAACTGAGGAAGTCCTCCCCTTAAAAGCATCAACCTTTTTTTAGCGGTTCTTGGTATAAAATGATGGTAATATCACTGTTGTATTGCGATATGCAAAAGAACAATTCAATGTCCAATAGCAATAGAGGAATAACAACCATGACTGTCGAACCAGTGATGAATCTCACTGTCATAAAGAGGGCAACCATTGTTCTTACATGAGCAATGATTCTAGACAATGTAATTAACAATTCTGCAGTTTGTGAACAAATTAATGAGTTTCAACAACAAATATTTTACAATAAACGAAAATAACAGTTCTTAATGTGTGAATTTCTAATTGTGAGTCATGATAAACACACCAAGAATAATTTCCATTGATACAAGATTATCATCGGAAAGAATGGATATGGATGTAGCTATATAATTGTAGACATTACAATGTTCCACCTGAAACTATTGAAAATTATTTTGTGAAAGAGAAAGAGTGAAAGAATAAAACAGATGGATTACATTCAAGAAAAATAATCTGAACGACTAAAAGAGTACGCTTCAAAAGAAGTACAAAAACCCCTAAACAACACAGTCATTTCAAGAATTCAATTTCATGTTATGGGTTTTCAGATCCGTTAGAAATGCTTTGAAATATTACTGGAATGTTGTCCATTATTCGATTCCTCTCCATTTTCTTAATCTGCTCTTTGTTCCTTGCATACACATTTTTGGGCAATTTTAAAGAATGGGAAAAATGTAGCAAATAGGTTTGTATGGGTCAAAATCTGACCATGGGTCAATCGTCCCTAAGTGAAACAACATGAGGTCGACCAAGTCGCAGTCGTGCCCACACGGCGGGGGTGACAAAGAGCACCTCGGCCATCGTTAAGGCCGAGTCATAGGAGAACTTACGTCGCAGGACAAACGTAATGGTCAAGCAAACGATAGAGGACACTGTGACGAGAAAGGACGCTGGTCAAAGACCATTGGACAAATAGGCAAGTTGTTAATATAAATAGGACTAGCTAAACCCAAAAAGGGGATCCGCGGGGGAGGGAGTAAAAAAGAGCTTCCATAGAGGAGACAATAAGGAGAATCCTTTCATCATCAGTATTCTCTTCTCTTTCCTTTCATTGCTCCCTTGATGCAAAACTATCCCGGATGTAAGCTAACCACACTCAATTGATATATAGTTGTTATATGAAGAAATAGCATTCGTTGTTATTCTATCTTTTATTTGTACATTCTGTATGCTTAGATTTGAATTTAATTATGGTTGGCTAAGATTTACCTTCTATAACATTTGTAATTAGTTCGACAAAAAGGATTTTTATACTTTTTGCTCAAACAATTTGGCACCGTCTATGGTGATTTCTTAGCCAATCTCTAAGTTCCCATCAGATCTAGAACCGGCGAAACGTCACCACCCACTCGAAAGAGCGGCAAATAAACCTTCAAGGCAACAATACCGATCTAGGCCAGGCTGCTACATAAAAGTAGAAGTTATAACCAACATCCTTGAAAAACCCACATCCCGCCAGCAGCGATAGGGTTGGCACGATATACATACGTTCAAAATAGGATCATGGTCATCTGGCGTGACCATACCCCCATTCGACGCATTTTTTCCATATATATTAACCCATATTCCCACCTTTTATGAGTGGATAGTAGCTTGATGCGCGGTCTTTTGAAGAAATGGGCACATCCTGCCCTACTTTCATATTCCCCCACGCATCGGATTATCCATAAAATGAAGTATGACACGTTTCCCTTGTTGTGGGTACAAATCGAACGAGATCGGACCGGGACTCGATTTCAACACTTCAGCAAGTGAGGTGGGCCCAATCCACGCGAAGATTAGACGCTATTATAGACGGAGCTGAACACGGCTGTCAAATCTAAAACCAGGTAGAGCAAGTAACACTACAACGCCGCTCTTTTCGCTGACCCGTTGGATCGAGGTACGAAAAATTTCACCCTGGTTTATCCTCTATTATTGGTTTAGACAGGAACGCGGGCACTTGCATGGGCAAGTGAGCAAAGAAGCATTCCAACAGGCAACGATGGAAGGAAAATTACTACAAAACAATTGGAATGTCAGGCACCATTCCAATACTGCAACCCCTGAGAAAGGACGCTCATCAAGTCGCACCCTTTCTTCCTCACCTGGGTCTCATCCCAGTCGGATCCTCTCGGGAAGGTTTCTAACAAGGCGATGAAAGGGGCATCTCAACGTTCAAGTATGATTCATCACCCCGCTTGCCGAATACTTCCCCAGACCGGGCGATGAAGAAACTAGATATATGGAAACCTCTCCAACATATGTACGAAACGAACATGTATGGCATTCTCCAGTGACTGAAACAGAGCAACATTTTGTACCCCATTAAGGGATTCTCCAATGCAAGCAAAATTAAGCAAACTGGGACTCACCCAGGAAATGCATCGCATTCTCCAACGCAAGCAAAATTAAGCAAACTGGGAATCACCATGGAAATGCATCATACTGTCTAATGCAAGCGAAATTAAGCAAACTGGGACTCACCCAGGAAACGCAGAGGCTAAACAAGATTGGGGCTCCCCCAAGGAACACCCAATATTCTCCATTAAAAACAAAATCGAGTACGTCAGGATTCACTTCGATGTATGCATAAACAGTACGGCGACCCGTGAAATCCTCCAAAATCTGACATCGACACAACGAGGTAACATTTCGACCCTAGCTCGAAATAACACCCCTACGGCCAAGGGCCATCGCAAACAGAAGAATTCGACCTCGCTCAAATCATAAAGGGTTAACATTTTGACCTTAGCTCGAAATAACACCCCAAGGGCCATCGCCAACAGAAGAATTCGACCTCGCTCGAATCACAATTGGTTAACATTTCGACCTTAGCTCAAAATAGCACCCCTAGGGCCAAGGGCCATCGCCAATAGAAGAACTCGACCTCGCTCAAATCACAACGGGTTAACATTTCGACCTTAGCTCGGAAAAACACCCCTACGTCCAAGGGCCATCGCCAACAGAAGAATTCAATCTCGCTCGAATCACAACGGGTTAACATTTTGACCTTAGCTCGAAATAACACCCCTACGTCCAAGGGCCATCTCCAACAGAAGGATTCGACCTCGCTCGAATCACAACGGGTTAACATTTTTACCTTAGCTCGAAATAACACCCCTACGGCCAAGGGCCACCGCCAAAAGAAAAATTCGACCTCGCTCGAACTACATGGATTGATATTTCGGTTTTACTCGAAAAAATGCCTTTGCGGCCACCGATCGTCGTCAAACAAAAGCTTTTGTTTTTCAATCGTCCAAATGAGTCAGAAATTGACTTCGCTCCAAGTTCCAAGTACGGCCTCCCTCGAATACGTATGAAAAGGCTGACTTCACCTAAATCGGAAAATAAATTCGATCCCCCTCGAATAATTCAAGTCGAAATCGACTCCGTCCGAAACGACGAATTCGTTTGAACCAAAGATGATCCCTCCTAAAGTGACAAATCAAAAGTCAATCTCGCCCAAATATGCAAACACGAAGAAACCCCATTCGGACTCACACGACGGGACCCTACTCGGTTTGGTCAAAATCGGATTCCCAAACAAGAAATCAGGAATTCGCCATACAAAATTCCGAAGGTCTACGCCAAAAAAAGATGTAAAGCAAGGGGAAGGGAAAATAATCCAAGGACGTACAACGACGAAACAACCTTTTATTTATACGTGCGCCACGACCACACCTCACACACGGCCAACACAAGCCCAATACAATATATATATATATATATACATATACATACATATATATATATATACATATACATACATATATATATATATATATATATATATATATATATATATATATATATATATTCTAGGGCAACTTTTCACTCGGCGTCATCACTGCCGTTCTCTCAATCATTATCTCCAAGAATTTCCTCCTTAGCATCAGCATCCTCGCCGGCCTCCGGTGTCGCAGGTTCGTAGCCACAGTTGACACGAGCCTCTCGTGCCTTCGTCCGGGCTTCTTCATAAGCGGCCTCAAAAACATTGCCCTCCTCCCACAAATTTTTGTATATGTCCTGTTGGGCCTCGGCATGAACCTAAAGCTCGTGCAAATGGCGAGGAACAGCGGTAGAGGCATATTCAACTTGGGCCAACAACTGGGCCTTTTCAGCTTCGAGTACATCGACCCGATCTCCCAAGTTTGAAGATTCCCAGTCGATTTCGCCAATACGCTCCTCAAGCCTCGCCTCCCTTAGTGTGGCCGTTGCCCTTTCGGATTCCTGCTCAGATTGAAGGACACGGATAGTGTCCTCCAACGCAGCCGCCCTTGCTGAGGCCGACGCCCGAGCACTCTCGACGCTCTCCAACTCGGACACTTTCCTCTCAAGATCGGCTAACTTCCACATCCATTCGGCACTCAAAGCTTCAACTCTAACGGCATTTTGATCGAGCTCGAATTGCAACGACAGCAACTTCGCCTGAAGATGCTCACACTCTGCAGCAACCCCATTTCCCAACTTAAGTTCTTCGTCCTTTGCACGAAGTAGCTCCTCGAGCTCACTATTCCTGTGAATAGACTGCATTAACTCCTGATCCCTCCTCTCCAGCTCCTCCCCAAGAGATTGATTGTCGGTGCTCGCCCTGAGCCGCTCGTGCATCTCACGGCATTTGTTGCGATAGCGCCGATACTTTTCCAGCATCTTCAGAAAAATCTTGGCCCGAGTGTCGGCCCTGCGAGCACTTTTGATCTCCAGCATGTAAGATTGAAAGGAAAAAGAAAAAGGGGGAGTCGGTGAAGGTTGAGGCCGCCAAAAACGAAAGGAACACAAAAAACAACAAAGAGGAAAAAACTTACCCTTAGGCCCATAGCGGCCACTTCATGCAGTAATTCGACGTTGCTGACGTCCCGAAGAGCCTCACACTCTGAGACAGAGCATAGAAGGTCAAACTGCGGCACCAAACCCTTTGTATCCCATAGAAGAATGAGCTCCGATGGAATCTCAAGTATGCAGGAGGGACCTCCCGCTCTTACCATAGTGCGGGTAAAACCCTCCTCGAACATCCTGACATCATCTGGATCAATGTCGGAGTCAGACTCATAGTCATCGACCACAACACCTTTTCCCCTCTCTGCGGCTGAAGAAGAAGCTCGATTCGTTCCAAACGACGAAAGCCCGCCCAAAATGGCAACAGCAGCCTCAGGACCCCGACTTCCCGTTGTAATGGCATGATGATCGATCACAACGGTCGAAGTCTCTGCCGTCGGGTTGGCCTCTACCACGTGGTTTGCCTCTACGGCCGGGTTATCACCATGCCAATTCCGGACACCGCCAAGGGAAGGTCTCCCCCCGAAGATGCTTTGGCGGAAGGAGCCACTTCAGACTCCACTCATCGTCTCTTCGACGGACCCTCTCCGCTATCAGCACGAGAAGACCCACCCGTTGTGCGAGCAGTAGGAGCCGGAGTTTCGGGTTGAGGAATAATTTCCATACGCACGGCCCCGGCCATAGATGCAAATTGAGTAGATCTCGATGTAGGCCGGGCTCCAGACCTCGGCGCGGGCTAGGCAGAAGGATCCAGTTGACGGAACGCGAGCGGAAGGGCCCTCGCCCTTTGCGTTCTCCCTATTAACGGAGAAAAACGATCATGTAAGCAACAAAATCGAATTGCGAGGCAAAGAACAAGGAGACTGCAACGAGCTGACTTACCAGTGAGAGGCTTACGCCTGTATCTCTCATAGAATGATGCCCATCCGCGAACCCCCACAGTATAGGGAAGAATGGCATTCACCCATTCGCGGATGTCGTCAATAGGCGGGGGAGGTAATCTCTCAGCTGCGAAAGTAAAAATAATTTAGCAATGCCACCTAAAGAAAAACCTCGACCACCACTCCGAAAGAAGATACAAAGTAAACGGGAAGACTTACGTGTGAAGTTCCACCTCTCAGGGAACCCTGCCGAGTGCGCCACAAGGTGCTCGGTCCGCACATAAAAGTAATTTTCCCAGAAATGGCGATTAGCTTTGTCATCCATCTTTACCACCAGACTCTTTGTTCCTCGGTGGCGAAATCATGCCTCGAATAAGTTGGGGAGCAAAAACATTAAGCATATGTCCCAAATTAACCTCTCGACCAGCAAGCTCCGCGATCTTGAGCAGCATGAGGAAAAGCTTATATTTCAGCCACTGTTGGAATCCCCTCATCTTACGCTGCCTCCGCTCCTTCTCCGAGATCAAGTGCGTCATTTTTCGGAACCAGAGCTTCAACGAGTCTGTCAGTACGGGAAGAAGTACCAGCCATTTGTCTTGGTTGATCGGAATAAATGAGTAAGAGGAAGGAAGAGAGAAGACGGTGGTATCAAGTTCTGAAGGATAATGAACTCAGTAGTATGAAATATTGAAGAAGGTAAAGGTTTATAAAACTCTTCAGATAAGTCGAAAAGTTTAGCAATAGAATGGTGTTTTCCCCCTATTTATAAGAACATGAATGTCCCAAGCAAGAAACCCGAGAGCTGCCAATCAAAAACTGATAGGGCACGAGAAACAAACGGTGCCTAGGAAACATGCGTCACAACGATGCGTAAAGGGCATTCACGATGCTGCAAATCGACGCAACGGTTAAATTTCGAACTGACGTAACGGTCCGACGGTACCATCGAAACATCACACCGCCTCCTCAACCTAAGGGTCTCACTCAACCCTCAACGATCAGGTTTCTCTGACTTGTAAATCAACAAAGTCCGTCCGTTGAGCCCGCCAAGAAGCGACCCCATCGGACGAAGGGACTAACTGTATGGGTCAAAATCTTACCATGGTTCAATCGTCCCTAAGTGGAACGACATGAGGTCGACCAAGTCGCAGTCGTGCCCACACGGCAAGGTGACAAAGAGCACCTCAGCCATCGTAAGGGCCGAGTCATAGGAGAACTTACGTCGCAGGGCAAACATAATGGTCAAGCAAACGATAGAGGACACTGTGACGAGAAAGGACGCTGGTCAAAGACCATTGGACAAATAGGGAAGTTGTTAATATAAATAGGACTAGCTAAACCCAAAAAGGGGATCCGGAGGGAGGGAGTAAAAAAGAGCTTTCATATAGGAGACAATAAGGAGAATCCCTTCATCATCAGTATTCTCTTCTCTTTCCTTTCGTTGCTCCCTTGATGCAAGACTATCCTGGATGTAAGCTAACCACACTCGATTGATGTATAGTTGTTATATGAAGAAATAGTATTCATTGTTATACGATCTTTTATTTTTACATTATGCTTCGCTAAGATTTACCTTTTATAACATTAGTAATTAGTTCGACAAAAAGATTTTTATACTTTTTGCTGAAACAAGGTTATGGAAATTGGAAAGTGGGAGAAATCAAGAAGAGGAAGAATGAGAGGCTAATTAAGTGCATTAAAGAAGTGACAGTTTTTTTATTAACGAAAAAGAAGTGTCTGTTCAGCTTTTATTAGTAGAACATTTAAGAAAATGGAGAACTTTGAGAAAAATGTTGGGAAAAAAAAAGATAACAATGCTGGTCACTGGAAGGTGCCACATCACCTATCCTATTCCCATCATATATATATATATATATATATATATATATATATATATATCGTTTTAGGCGATTTCCTACTTTTTTCCTTCCTCTCTTCGTTTTTTCTTGTTCTTTTTCTTACAACTTTCAACCATAGGGGGAATGACAAGGACTGGGGAAGGGGCAATGAAAATCAAACCCGCGCCTTATAGAACATTTTTGTCGGCCAATCGAATTTAGGATATATTTATAGGTGTAGGAGACATTTTGCATCCAATCCCAAATCGGCTAGGCTAATTGGAGGGCATGTTTACCCCTCGCATGATGCCATGCGAAGTGAGGCTAGCGAATGAGCCATCAACTCTATTTTTTTCTTTCTTGCGAGGAGTCTCGCCCTTTCTAGAAGTCACTGCCTTGCATGAGGCCAAGCACCCTATAACGATACGGCCGGTCGTTTTGAGAGTAATAGCCGCAGTCCCCTATTAACTACTTTCCCCATATCTATTTTATGCTATTGTGACTTGCCGCGAAATTTCATTTTGGTGTTTGGATTGTTTTGGGAAACTAAGTCCCTAAATGGGAGCTTAAGTCTTAGAATTTGGACCGTAGTCAGAACAGTGTGAAGACGGCTCCGAAATGGAATTTCGTCGATTCTTTAGCTCCGTTGGGTGATTTTGGGCTTAGGGGCATGCCCGGATTGTGTTTTGGAGGTCCGTAGATTAACTAGGCTTGAAATGGCGAAAGTCGAATTTTTAGTGTTTTGACGGGTAGTGGAATTTTTTATATTAGGGTTGGATTCCGATTCCGAAAGTTGGAGTAGGTCTGTAATGGTGATTTTGACTTGTGTGCAAAATTTGGGGTCAATCGGATGTGGTTTGGTTGGTTTAAGCATCGGTTGTCGAATTTGGAAGTTTCAAGTTCTTTAAGTTTGAATCGGAGGATGATTCGTGATTTTTGCATTGTTTGATGTGATTTGAGGGCTTGACTAAGTTCTTATGGTGTTATATGATTGTTTGGTACGGTTGGTTGAAGTCCCGAGGGCCTCGGGTGAGTTTCGGGGTGAGTTTTGAGCGAGTACGAGCTTTTCGGCACTCTAATGCTATTCTGGGGGTCTTTGGAAGTGCGGACCGCATATTTTTGGAGTGCTGAGGCAAAAGGGAAGTGCGGACATCAAGGGAATTGTGAGTACCGCACAATTTTGTATGCGGCCGCACTTCAGACCGCAGAGGAGTGTGCGCGCCGCACAATTTTGTGAGCGGCCACACTCAAGAATTCTCAGATTCACTGATCCGACTTCGGAAGCTTATATCTTTTGATATACAAGAAATTTTGAGATTATTTAAAAATAAAAGTTATAGCCCTTCATGTCTAGTTTCCAGAAAGGTAAAGAAAACATCATTTGGTCATCTCTAGAGAAAGTTATGGCCAAAATTCTAAAGCCTGGAAGTGCAGTCACCAAAAGAGTGCGGCCGCACAATTTTTGTGCGACCGCAGAAGCTGGGATGTGCAGAAGCACTTGGAATTGTGCGGACCGCACATGGTGAGTTCAGAGAATGTACTATATAACCGAGGCTTAGGTTATTATTTCATTTTTGGAACTTGGGAGCTCGGTTTGAGGCGATTTTTCGTGGGTTTTTAAAGAAATTCACCGGGGGTGAGTGATTCTAACTCAGATTTGGTTAATATACATGAATATATCACTTATTTCAACATTTAATTAGTACTTTGAGATGGAAATTTGGGAAAAATTGTAGAAACTTCATAAATCACAAATTGAGGATTTGAAGGTCGGGTTGTGATCGAAATTGGCTAATTTTGGTATGGTTGGACTCGTGAGTGAATGGGTGTTCATATTTTGTGACTTTTACCCAATTTTGAGACATAGGCCTGAGGAGGTTTTTGAGAGTTTTTCTAATTTCTTGCTTTATCTTTGATTTCATTAGCTAGATTAGTTTCTTGTAGCTATATTTACGTTATGTAATTGATTTGGCTAGATTTGGGCCACTCGGAGCCGGATATTCGTGGGAAAGGCATTGTGACTGATTGGTTGAGCTTGGTTCGAGGTAAATGGATTGCCTAACCTTGTGTGGGAGAACTCCCCTTAGGATTTGGTACTGTTTTGATATGTGAGCACCGTGTACGTGAGGTGGCAAGTACGTACACGGGCTAATTGTTGTAAAAACCCAATTTTCACTGAGCAATAACCTGTTCTTCTTCTTATTTGAGTTATATCAGTACGTGTAGTATCATGTTAGCTTAGAATAGCATGTTTACTTGCCTTGATTGCTTATCTGAACTCTGTGTAACATGTTTAGTGAAATTTCTATTTTTTCCTTAACTGGTACTTAGTCGATATTGTAGGTTTTCTTGTTGTAGCTGTTATTTCCGTTGTTTGAGTTGCATATTTACTTTGGGACTGTGTAACGGTATTCCGGTAGATCCCCCTATTATGCATATTTATTTTGGGACTACGGAACGGTATTCCAGTGGATCCCCATGTTCTGCATATTTACTTTGGGACTACGAAACGGTATTCCAGTAGATCCCTCCTGCACATTTACGTTTGGGACTACGGGACGGTATCCTGGGAGATCCCCTGTTGTTATCTCTGTGTACTAAGCTGTTGTTTTTCTGTGATTTCATTCTTGTTAAATTTTAGTATTTATCTTTATTGCGATATTCCACTTATTCTTGTGTGTCATCTTATTTTTCCCCGTATTTCAGCGTATCTCGTGATTCTTGGAGTTCCCCTATTTATGTGTCTACTCCTGTAGGATATTCTTTTGTTATGGACCGTGTTTATCGGTCATGTTTGATTACTCTTAGTGGTTTTGAGACCAGAGCTGATTTATTATTGCTCAGCATGGTAGATTTTGATGTTATCTTAGGCATGGACTGGTTGTCGCCCCATTATGCTATTCTTGATTGTCACGCCAAGACCGTGACGCTGGCTATGCCAGGTTTACCGCGATTAGAGTGGAGGGGTACCTTAGATTACACTCCCAGTAGAGTTATTTCATTTCTTAAAGCACAGTAAATGGTTGAGAAGGGGTGTAATGGCGTATCTAGCCTATGTGAGAGATGTCAATATTGATACCCCTACAGTTGAGTTAGTCCCAGTAGTGAGGGATTTCCCTGATGTGTTTCCAGCTGATCTTCCGGGCATGCCGCCCGACAGAGATATTGATTTTGGCATTAATTTGTTGCCGGGCACTAGGCCCATCTCTATTCCTCCTTACCGTATGGCCCCTCCTGAGTTAAAGGAGTTGAAGGAATAGTTACAGGAATTGCTTGATGAGGGCTTCATTAGGCCTAGTGTGTCACCTTGGGGTGCACCTATCTTTTTTGTGAAGAAAAAGGATGGTTTTATATTTATGTGCATTGATTATCACTAGTTGAACAAAGTTACAGTGAAGAACAGGTATCCTTTGCCTCGTATTGATGACCTATTTGATCAGTTACAGGGTACCCGAGTGTTTTCCAAGATTGATTTGCGTTCAGGTTATCATCAATTGAAGATTCAAGAGCCAGATATCCCGAAGACTGCTTTCAGGACTCGGTATAGTCGTTATGAGTTCTTTGTGATGTCATTTGGGCTGACCAACGCCCCAGCAGCATTTATGCATTTGATGCACAGCGTATTTTGGCCCCATCTTGATTCATTCGTCATTGTGTTTATTGACGACATCCTGGTGTACTCCCGGAGTCGGGAGGATCATGACCAGCACTTGAGGACAGTGCTTTATACCTTGAGAGAGAAGAAGTTATATGCAAAATTCTCAAAGTGTGAGTTCTGGTTAGATTCAATGGCATTCTTGGGTCATGTAGTGTCGAATGAGGGGATCAAGGTGGATCCGAAGAAGGTAGAAGCAGTACATAGTTAGCCCAAACCATCCTCAGCTATAGAGATCCAAAGTTTTCTTGGTTTGGCGGGTTATTACCGTCGATTTGTTGAGGGATTTTCATCTATTGCAGCACCTATGACAAGGCTGACCCAGAAGGTTGCTCTATTCAGATGGACAGAGGAGTGTGAGGAGAACTTCCAAAATCTCAAGGTAGCTTTGACTACAGCCCCAATATTGATATTGCCTATAGGTTTGGGGTCTTATACTATTTACAGTGATGCATCGCGAGTTGGTCTCGGCGCGGTGTTGATGTAGGACTGTAGGGTGATTGCCTACGCATCCAGACAGATGAAGGTGCATGAAAAAAACTATCCTGCCCACGACCTTGAGTTAGAAGCTATTGTTCATGCCTTGAATATTTGGAGGCACTATTTGTACGGTGTCCCTTGTGAGAGATCTACACTTATTACCGGAGTTTGCAGCATTTGTTCAAGCAGAAAGATCTTAATTTGTGTCAGAGGAGGTGGTTAGAGCTGCTTAAGGATTATGATATCACCATTTTGTACCACCCTGGGAAGGCCAATGTGGTGTCCAATGCTTTGAGTTGCCGGGCAGAGAGCTTGGGGAGTTTAGCATATCTACCAGCAGCAGAGAGGCCATTGGTACAGGATGTTCAGGCCCTAGCCAACCAGTTGTTTAGATTAGATTTTTCTGAGCCGAGTCGAGTTTTGTCTTGTGTTGTCTCTCAGTCTTCTCTTTATGATCGTATCAAGGAGCGTCGGTACGATGACCCCCCATCTGCATGACCTGAAGAACACGGTCCAGCACGGTGATGCTAAGGAGGGAATATTGGGGATGATGGGGCATTGAGGATGCAGGGCAGGCTATGTGTGCCTAATATGGACGATTTGTGTGAGTTGATTCTTCAGGAAGCTCACGGTACTCCATTCATCCAGGTGCTGCAAAGATGTATTAGGACTTTTAGGCAACATTACTGGCAGAGGAGGATCAAGAAAGACATAGTAGAGTATGTTTCCCAGGTGCCTAAATTGTCAGTAGATGAAGTATGGGCATCTACGGCCGGGTGGATTGCTTCAGAAGTTAGGGATTTTGGAGTGGAAGTGGGATCGGATCACTATGGATTTCGTTGTTGGACTCCCACGGACTCAACGGAAGTTTGATGCAGTTTGGGTGATTGTGGACAGACTAGCCAAGTCAGTTCATTTCATTCCTGTGATGACTACTTATGCCTCCGAGCAACTGGCTCGAGTTTATATTCGCGAGATTGTCAGGCTTCATGGCGTGCCGGTATCTATCATCTCTAACCGGGGTATGCAGTTTACATCAAGGTTCTGGAGGGTCGTACAGTGTGAGTTGGG
This sequence comes from Nicotiana attenuata, assembly GCF_001879085.1. Classification (NCBI taxonomy): domain Eukaryota; kingdom Viridiplantae; phylum Streptophyta; class Magnoliopsida; order Solanales; family Solanaceae; genus Nicotiana; species Nicotiana attenuata. The sequence goes on from NW_017670811.1 coordinate 329,255, forward strand.
TACTCGAGTGGAGTTGAGCACAGCAATTCACCCTCAAACGGACGGACAGTCTGAGCGCACTATTTAGATTCTTGAGGATATGCTCCGTGCGTGTGTGATGGAGTTTGGAGGTTCTTGGGATTAGTTCTTGCCCCTTGCGGAGTTTGCCTACAACAATAGTTATCAGTCTAGCATTCAGATGGCACCGTATGAGGCTCTGTATGGTAGGCGGTGTCGGTCCCCAGTGGGGTGGTTCGAGTCGGGCGAAGCTAGGTTATTGGGTTCAGACTTGTTTCAGGATGCTTTGGAGAAGGTTAAGGTGATTCAGGATAGACTTGGCACAGCCCAGTCCATAAAGAAGAGTTATGCGGATCGGAAGGTTCGCGATGTTGCATTCATGATTAGAGAGCAAGTCTTGCTCCGGGTTTCGCCTATGAAGGGCGCTATGAGGTTTGGAAAGAAGGGCAAGCTGAGCCCAAGGTTCATTGGTCCATTTGAGGTGTTGCGGCGAGTTGGGGAGGTTGTTTATGAGCTTGCCTTGCCTCCCAGTCTAGCAGGAATTCATTCTGTATTCCATATTTCTATGCTCCGGAAGTATCACGGCGATCCGTCTCATTTGTTGGATTTCAGCCCAGTCCAGTTGGACAAGGATCTATCTTATGTTGACTAGCCAGTGGCTATTTTGGACAGGCAGGTTCAAAAGCTAAGGTCAAAGAACATTGCATCAGTAAAGGTTCAGTGGTGGGGTCAGCCGGTCGAGGAGGCGACTTGGGAGACCAAGCAGGATATGCGCAGCCGTTATCCTCATCTTTTCATTACTTCAGTTATGTCTCTATGCTCGTTTGAGGATGAACTATTATTTTAAGAGGGGGAGGATGTAACGCCCCGGCCGGTCGTTTTGAGAGTAATATCCCCGATCCCCTATTAACTACTTTCCCCATATCTATTTTCTGCTATTGTGACTTGCCGGGAGATTTCATTTTGGTTTTTGGAGTGTTTTGGGACACTTAGTCCCTAAATGGGAGCTTAAATCTTAAAATTTGGACCGTAGTCGGAACACTGTGAAGACGGCTATGGAATGGAATTCTGTCGATTCCGTTAGCTCTGTTGGGTGATTTTGGGCTTAGGGGCATTTCCGGATTGTGTTTTGGAGGTCCGTAGCTCAATTAGTCTTGAAATGGCGAAAGTCAAATTTTTGGAGTTTTGGACCGGTAGTGGAATTTTTGATATCGGGGTCAGATTCCGATTCCAAAAGTTGGAGTAGGTCCTTAAAGTTGATTTTGACTTGTGTGCAAAAGTTGGGGTCAATCGGATGTGGTTTGGTTGGTTTCGGCATCGCTTGTCGAATTTGGAAGTTTCAAGTTCTTTATGTTTGAATCGGAGGATGATTCATGATTTTAGCATTGTTTGATGTGATTTGAGGGCTCGACTAAGTTCTTATGGTGTTTTAGTATTGGTTGGTATGTTTGTTCGAGGTCCCGGGGGCCTCAGGTGAGTTTCGGGGTGAGTTTTGAGCGAGTACAGGCTTTTCGGCACTCTAATGTTGTTCTGGGGGTGTTTGGAAGTGCGGACCGCACATTTTGGGAGTGCTGAGGCAAAAGGGAAGTTCGGACCTCAGGGGAATTCTGCGGACCATGCAATTTTGTGTGCGGACACACTTCAGGCCGCAGAGGAGTGTGCGGGCCGCACTTAGGAATTCTCAGATTCGCTGGTTCGTCTTCCAAAGCTTATATCTTTTGATACACAAGGAATTTTGAGGTGACTCAAAAACAGAAGTTGTATCCCTTCGTGTCTAGTTTCCAGAAAGATAAAGAAGCCATCATTTGGATATCTGTAGGGAAAGTTAAGGCCAAAATACTAAATCCTAGTAGTGCAGTCACCAAGAGAGCGCGGCCGCACAATTTTTGTGTGACCACAGGAGCTGGGATGTGCGGCCGCACTGTGTGGATGCACATGGTGAGTTTAGCGAATGTACTATATAACGGAGGCTTAGGTTATTATTTCATTTTTGGACCTTGGGAGCTCAGTTTGAGACGATTTTTCATGGGTTTTCAACAAATTCATCGGGGTAAGTGATTCTAACTCGAATTTGGTTAAAATACATGAATATATCAGTGATTTCATCATTTAAGTAGTACTTTGAGATGGAAATTTGGAAAAATTGTAAAAACTTCATAAACCACAAATTGAGGATTTAAAGGTCGAGTTGTGATCAAAATTGGCTAATTTTGGTATGGTTGCACTCATGAGTGAATGGGTGTTCATATTTTATGTCTTTTAACCGATTTCGAGACGTGGGCCCGAGGAGGTTTTTTGAGAGTTTTTCTAATTTCTTGCTTTAGCTTTGATTTCATTAGCTAGATTAGTTTCTTGTAGCTATATTTATGTTATGTACTTGATTTGGCTAGATTGGGCCACTCGGAGCCGGATATTCATGGGAAAGGCATTGTGACTGATTGATTGAGCTTGGTTCGAGGTAAGTGGATTGCCTAACCTTGTGTGGGAGAACTCCCCGTTGGATTTGGTACTGTTTTGATATGTGAGCACCGTGTTTGTGAGGTGACGAGTACGTACACGGGCTAATTGTTGTATAAACCCGATTTTCACTGAGCAATAACCTGTTCTTCTTCTTATTTGAGTTATTTCAGTAGTATCCTGATAGCTTAGAATAGCATGTTTACTTGCCTTAATTGCTTATCTGAACTTTGTGTAGCATGTTTAGTGAAATTTCTATTTTTTCCTTGACTGGTACTTAGTCGAAATTGTAGGTTTTCTTGTTGTAGCTGTTATTTTTGTTGTTTGAGCTGCATATTTACTTTGGGAATACGAAACATTATTCCGGTAGATCCCCATGTTCTGTAAATTTACTTTGAGACTACGGAACGGCATTCCGATAGATCCCCCTATTCTGCATATTTACTTTGGGACTACGGAACGGTATTCCGGTAGATCCCCCCGTTCTGCATATTTACTTTGGGACTACGGAACGGTATTTCGGTAGATCCCCCTATTCTGCATATTTTACATTGGGACTACGGAACGGTATTCCGGTAGAACTCCCCTGCACTTTTACATTTGGGACTACGGGACGGTATCTTGAGAGATCCCCTATTGTTATCTCTGTGTACTGAGCTGTTGTTTTTCTATGATTTCATTCTTGTTAAATTTTAGTATTTGTCTTTACTGCGATATTTCATCCTGTCTTATTATATATATACACACACCAGTAGGGCCCTGACTTGATCTCGTCACTACTCGACCGAGGTTAGGCTTGGCATTTACTGGGTACCGTTGTGGTGTACTCATGCCCTTCCCTGCACATGTTTTTCGTGTTCAGATCTAGGTACCGCTTATCAGCCGCATTATCAGTGTGGCGAGCCAGTTGTAGAAACTTCAAGGTATATCTGTCGCGTCCGCAGACCACGGAGTCCCTTTCTACTCTTCCCCATGTCAAACACTTCCTTTATTTCCTTTTGTTAGACTCTGGAGTATAGAGATACCATTTTCTTTTTGTAAGTTTATGACTCATGATGTTCCGGGTTTTGGGCATTTGTGTATTTCTGAGTAATTGGTTATTGTACATGCCAAGCGGCATGGTATTCAGTTATGTTGTTCTGTTACAGTTGTTAAAATTATGTTACGATTTTACTATTCCGCAAATGTTAGGCTTACCTAGTTGTAGAGATTAGGTGCCGTCACGATGGTTCATGGAGGGAGAACTTGGGTCATGACACACCCTTTGCTCGACTGCCTATCTCACGAGGCAAGAGCTCGTGGACGAGCATCCTTAAGTTATATCTTGTGTTTTCAACTCCTTTTTACGTAAAATTATCTTTTCCATTCAGCTTCCATTCAAATAAGTTCCTATACATATGAAGCACGTAAGAAGAACTTACTACTCCAATAACCATTTTATTTGCATCCAATCACACAAGATATGAAGTGTAACAATACTCAAAAATATGTACTTTTTGCCGATCATTATCATCCCATACTTAGACTCTTGCTCTCTCTCGAGCAACATAATAATTTAACGCAATGGCAAGAAATACTTTCAATATGCACTCAAGCATCAACTAATGACAATGACTTATATGGGCAATTAGAACCTAGCATATGCACTATTGATACTATTTCTCATATTTTGATCATGCCAAGACTATTTAAAATATTCAAGTTTCTTCTTCTAACATCCGAGGCTTATAAATTGACTCAAGTACCTTCCATTCTATGACTCGCTTCCTTATGCCAACTCAAGAACCAAGGACTTTACCAATCCTTTAAGAATCACGTACCCTCACGAATAAGCCAAGAAAAAAGTAGTCATCACACTGAAATATGAATGCAAATATAATTTAAGGACTCAAGTATAGAAAGAATTCGCTCTCTTTCATGAAAAACTTCAAATGCAATCCAAGGTCGTACCATAAGCTTACCCATAGTGTAAGACTCGACTAATCTAAGCTCGCAAGATCCAGGATCAATTAGGAATTTAAGAGTCGTAATATAGTGTAAGGGAAGGGTAGGATACATTTGAGAAAATAGCAACTAATCCTCCTAAACACTTTGATTCAATACCATTAACTTTCAGGCACACACTTCTCATAGTCAATTTCAACATCTTGCCAAGAAACCATGGCAAAAGCAGGCCCCTTTTTTAAGGACTTTAGACATAGAGAACTCACTAGTACGGATCAAGGCGGATGGGAGCTATATTTTCTATTGTTGTGTTTCTTTTCTCTTAATTTTTCTCTCTCTTTTTTACTCCATATTTTTGTATTCCCAAGTGGTACTTCTATCAACACATGTGCACCTTTCAAGCTGTCTATGGTAAAACTTAAAAGCTACCAAATCTCCCTCCTTAGTCTTTTTAGAGACATAGTGATTTCGGAGGTAAAGGTTCAACAAGATTTTATTAAGAACAAAGGGAGTATTAACTTGTAATGTNAGCCTTCTTATTGTTCTCTGCAATACTACAATCAGTGGATTTCTTGTTGTCCTCTCTACCAGGTATGGTTTTCTCCATAGTGATAAAGACCTGTAACTGTTTCACCTTAGGTTGTGTGTATATGAAAGTCCACACAGAGACTGGGGGAAGGCTGAATCAAGATTTGCTACAAGGTGAAGATCATGTATGTTGGGTGTGGGGATAGTCGATAAGGTACAAGTGGCTTTATATGGGTAAAGCTTTGGGTTTTACTTGTAAATACATACTTGTATTTTCTTTTGGTGTCCGGCCATTTTCCGTGCACCTCGACTAATTCCACAGTTTATCTAGTATTTCAACCAACACAGGTATCGGGTAACTCTGTCCACCAACACGTATACCGGTGAAAAGAAGTCATAGCAGGCCCCTTTTTTTAAGGACTTTAGACATAGAGAACTCACTAGTACGGATCAAGGCGGATGGGAGCTATATTTTCTATTGTTGTGTTTCTTTTCTCTTAATTTTTCTCTCTCTTTTTTACTCCATATTTTTGTATTCCCAAGTGGTACTTCTATCAACACATGTGCACCTTTCAAGCTGTCTATGGTAAAACTTAAAAGCTACCAAATCTCCCTCCTTAGTCTTTTTAGAGACATAGTGATTTCGGAGGTAAAGGTTCAACAAGATTTTATTAAGAACAAAGGGAGTATTAACTTGTAATGTGCGTGCCAACAAAAAAGTCTACAAGCTCAAATGTGCTAGCTAAGGATAATGGTAGGAACAAAGGCTCAACGGATAATTAAAGAAGTGCCTATACAATCTGCTAGACACACAAGACTTATTATTTTACTTTGACTAACACACAGGTGTTATGACGACTTATCATTTTGAGAAATTGCATCCGGTTCGACAATTTGAGGTCACGATTAGCTTCATACAGTGTATTATGACTTGCGTGCATAATCAGTTTGGGTTTTTGAGGAGTTCAGAAAGGATTTTTAGGAGTGACTCTCAATGAGAAGCTCAAAGTTGAAGGAATTTACCAAGGTTTGACTTTTGAGTATTTGACCTCGGATCAGAGTTTTGACTGTTCCGGTAGGTCCGGATGGTGATTTTAGACTTGGGCATATTCCCGGAATTTCATTTGGATGTTTCTAAAAGGTTTCGGCATCATTAGGTGAAAGTTGGCAATTTAAAAGTTTAGAATTTTCCTAGGTTTGACCATAGTTTGACTTTAAGGCTATCGGATTTGGATTTTGGTTTTGGAACGTGAATAGGTCCGTTATTTCATATGGAACTTGCCTGCAAAATTTGGTGTCATTTGGAGTTGATTTGATATGGTTCGGATGCTTGGTTGCTTTTCTAGATGTTCTTGAAGTTCATTTTGATTTTCATGTGTTTTAGCATCCAATTGGTGGTTCTAGAGGTTATTTTGATGTTCTGATTGCGCAAGCGAGTTCATATTATGTTTTAGACTTGTTGGATTTTTGGTAAAGCCATGAGGTCTCGGATAAGTTTCGTACGCGTTTCAGAGTGTTGGAAGAAGGTCCAGCTTTACTGGTGTCTCTATTCTCGCATTTGCGACATTTTCATCGCATTTGCAAGATCATTCTCGCTTTTGCTACGATGGCTGTGGCAGGGGAGTTTGCATTTGCGAACTATTTCATCGCATTTCCGATTAGGCAGCTCTGCATTTGCGACACAAACTGTCATTTTTGCGAAAACTCTGAGCTCGCTTTTGCGAGTCTTGTGTCGTATTTGCGACTTTGACAGAGCTGGTCACCTTGCGCTTTTGAGACACTTTTGTCGCTTTGTGAGCATCGCGTTGCAATCTAGATGTCGCAAATGCGACATCTGAGGCTGGTATTAAGACTTCCATTTAGGGACTTAGCTTCATTTTATCATGGTTTGAACCCTAGCCTCGATGTGAGGCGATTTTGTGGAAGGATTTTCGTATCAAGTCATTGGGTAAGTACCTATAATTAATTTTTAATTGTATTTTGTGATTATACCTTAGATTTAATATCAAATTCATGAGAATCTAAAGGAAAATTTGGGTAACATTGTAAAATCTTTCAAAATATAAAATGATGATTTGAAGGACGAATGGATGTCATAAATTGATAATCTTTGTATGGTTGAACTCGTATCAGAATGGGTGTTCGGGTTTTATAAATTTTATCGGGTTCTAAGGTGTGGGCCTGGGGGGTTGACTTTTTTGAAAATGGTATAAGAATCATAGCTTTGTTAATTGAAATAGTTTTATCTTGCATTGTTTGATGTATTATGTCATCTTTGGATAGATTGAGTCGAGCGGTGGTGAATTGGAAAGGGAAAGCTAAATTGAGTATTGAGTTGGCCGAATAGAGGTAAGTGTCTTGTCTAAATTTGTGCGAGAGAAACTACCCCTTAAGAATTGAGTTAATTGTGCTATCTTATTGTGTGAAAGCCATGTACACAAGGTGATGAGTGGGTACACGATCTATATGTGGTATCGACTGGTTTAGATTGTCTAGTCTCTTCCCATGCCTTTGATTAAATTGTCTTAACATGTGATATCTCGTTGTTAGGCTACTCTTACAAACTTTGTTTGACGTTGTTAGCACTTATTGTACCTCTTACTCATTATTTGGCCCTTATATGACTTAGTTGAAGTTATTGCCTTCCTTATTATCTTATTACCTCTTAATTGTTGAGTTCTTCTATGACTCTGTGCGCATCTGCTACATGTCCAAATTGCTGTGATTGTATACTTAGTTGTCACGTGCCTTACACGTCTCATTTTCGTAAAGGTTGTTGTATTCCTTTGATTTTTACGTCGTTCCTTTGCTGTCGTATACTCATACCCTTGATTGTAGAAATTGTAAATTTAGTTATTGAATTGTTGTTGTTGATTTAAATTTTTGTATGAGAGATCGGGTTGCACGCCGCAACAGGTGAAGTAAGGGAGATGGTGAAATAAGGGAGGATATCTGTATTGTGATATTGTTGTACAGTTGGATTGGGTTGCACGCCGCAACAGGTTAAATAAGGGTGAATTATGATATTGATATTGTACGGCGGGATCGGGTAGTGCGCCGCAACATATTTTATTTATTATTATGATATTGGCTCTGAGTATTTGGTGGGATCGGGTTGCGCGCCACAACATACATGCTTTTATTATTATAGACGTTTACATGTTGGAATAAGGGTGGATAGATTGTACGGTGGGATCAGGTTGCGCGTCACAACTGTTTATGTGTTTTGTATTCCTTGTTGTATTGTCTTGGCTTCGATTCTTTTGTACGGGACTCTGAATGCTTTCCATGGTCAACTTCCTCTTTGCAATAAATTAGGATATCGTCAAAGTAGACAACAACAAACTTCCCAATGAATGGTCTAAACACATGAGTCATAAGCCTCATGAATCTGCAAGGAGCATTCGACAAACCAAAAGGCATTACCAACCATTCATACAAGCCTTGGCTAGTCTTGAAGGCAGTCTTCTATTCATCACCTTCTCTCATAGGAATCTGGTGGTACCCACTCTTCAAATCAATCTTTGAAAAGATCTTAGAACCATGTAATTGGTCGAATAGATCATCTAACCTTGGGATTGGGAAGCGATATTTGATAGTGATCTTGTTGATTGCTTGACTTTCAACACACATCCTCCAAGTGTCATTTTTCTTAGGAACAAGCAAAGCAGGTACGACACAAGGACTAAGGCTCTCCCTTATTAAAATCCTCTCCAATAGTTCTTCAACTTGCCTTTGGAGTTCAGCTTGTTGTGTAGGATTCATCCTATAAGCTGCTTTGTTTGGCAACGATGCTCCTGGTATAAGGTCAATTGGATGTTGGATATCGCGCATGGGTGGAAGTTCTAACGGAACATCTTCAGAGATCACATCATCAAACTTAGCAAGTAACTTCTTGGCTCGTGTATCTAACTCATGCTCCTCATCTTGTGAGTCTTCCATGGCTACTGCTATGTACAATGGCTCTCTTTTATTGATGTGGCCAATAAGCTATGATCTGGTCATTAGCGTATCAGACACGGTCTTTGCCTTCTTTGAAAGTACTTTTGGTGCAATGGCATCAAAACGATCTGACGACCATCAATTATGAATGAATAGGTTTTACGATATCCATCATGAAAAGCACACTTATCATATTTCCATGGTCTTCGAAGTAATAAATGGCAAACATACATCTTTACCACATCACACCAAATTTAGTCTTTATAGATTTTACCAATAGAAAAAGAGACCAAGCATCTTTTATTGACTTTCATACCTCCACCATATTGCAGCCACCCGACTTTGTAAGGTTTGGGGTGTACCTCAGTCTCCAAACCCAATTTAGTCACCATCTCTTTCGAAACAACATTAGTGCAACTTCCACCATCGATAATCACTGAACATACCTTGCCATGTGATGTACACCTCGTGTGGAAAAGGGCCTCTCGTTGTGATGATTCTTCATCTTCATGTTCAGCATGTAAGATCCTCTGAATAACAAGCACGTCACCTTCATCAGGTTCTACATAGGTATCCTCATCTTCCTCATTAACTTCCTCAATTGGTCGGTTGTCTTCATGATTGGAATTATCCTCTTCGTCAAGCAACATAACAGCCTTTCGGTTAGGACAATCAGCTTGCACATGCCCAAAACCTTGGTACTTGAAACATCTTCTCCTAGTCATATCCCCCTCAGGTTTCTTTTCATCACCCTTTGAAGATGAATTAGAAGAATTACCTTTATAAATTGCCTTGGAATTTCCACCACTACCACTAGTACTCCTTGGTTGGAGTAATTATTCTTGGAGTATAATTTCTTTGGCTCCTTTTGTTGTTTTTCAATATTGATGGCAAACATTCGTACATCATTGAATGTCCAATAAGGTTGTAGCCGAATAACATCGGAGATGGCACGCCTTAAGCCATCAATATATCTTGCTATAGTCTGTTCCTCAGGTTCTCGGGTATCACACTTAATCATGAGGTATTCAAACTCTCGAGTATAGTCTTCCACGGTCTGGTCACCTTGGAAAAAGTTATGAAATTTAAGATAATTCTCTTGTTTGTACGTATCAGGAAGAAAATGTCTTCGAAGTTCTCTCTTCATCTTCTCCCAAGTTCGAATCTTACCATGACCTTCTCTTTCTCTTTCTCTTTCTCGCTTCAAATTGTCCCACCAAAGTGAAGCATATCCCTTAAACTTGATGGCAGCGATCTTAACTTTTTTCTCCTCAGAATAATCCTTGAACTCAAAGATCCGTTCAATAGTCAATAACCACTCCATAAACGCATCCCTTTGTGCTTTTCCATCAAAATCAGGAACATCAACCTTCACATCATCCCTTTTCTCCCAAGTAAGGTTCCTCCTTCTCCTTGGGCGATTAGATTCATTGTCTCGTTGTCTCCTAGGAGGATCCGAATTTTCACTAGATTCATTTCCATCATCCATATGAAAGGGGTTAATATCAGAGTCCCCTTCATCGTCTTCCTTGTGCCTTCTACGTCATTCTTACCTTTCCTAGTGTTGGAGTTGCCTCTGTAGTTGTTCTATTATCATTCTCAACTCTTCCATCTCCATGTCACGGTCGGTTGTTCTTCCTTCACCTTCTTGAACCCAACGGCCTTTTCTTGCTTGTATATTAGGTTCACCACCTGCTGCTCTGATACCAAATTGATGTGATTCTTCGAGTTAACAAAGAACCAACCGACCATGATCAAGATCTTGAAACGAAAACGTGGTTTGTAGGCCAATTTCAAGAAATAATGTATCTCAAGTTTTAGGACTCGAAATCTGATGATTCAAAAACGAGGTGAAAGATGACAATCTGAACTATAAGAAAGACTATTTACTCATTCAAAACACGTAAATAATGATGCTTCACCAGTTCAATGAAATTTATGAATCTATTATATCAAAAGAACGAATTTAGATCAAGAAACATGTTCTTGAAAGAACAAGAACTAAACAAGTTCCTAAAATCACCACTTGGAATCAATTAACTTGATAAAGAAACACCACACACAATTGAAAATAAGATAAAGACTATCACCACCTTGCTTAGAACCAAAAACAAGGATAAAGAAGATAAAATAGAGAAAAATACTCTATTGTAAAACTAGGCAAACCCTAAAAACTAGAATTGCATTATAAAAGGAAAGAGAACCCTTTATAGAGGCCTAGAGTCTCTTCTTTGATGACTACAATTCCTATTCTAATAAGAAAATTAAACAACTAAAGACAAGGAAAGTAAAATCCCTATTCTACAAGGAAAAGAAACTAGAATCCTACTAAAAGAAAAATCCATATTCTAAAAGGAATAAACTAAATCCTATTTTAAGAAGGAAAGGGTCTTGGCTTCTTGAAATCAATCTTGGGCCTCTTGAACTTGAAGACACGTCCACACACCTATTCGTGGGTATATAAGAACTTAATTTTGTGAGCTAAATAACAAAAGGCTAATATATCTTCTTGATTTGCATCAATGTATGTCGCCAAAGCTTATGATGGTTGGAGATTATTCTTCGACAGGGCCGCAAATTTCAAAGGAGTAAGCATCAAAGTTGTCTGATTTATTGACTAGCAGGGTTTATTTTGCTCGTGAGATTCTTTCGACACCTCGCTCGCCTACTCAAGCCAATCTAATACTATATGTTTGTAGAATTAGAATTGACTAGAATGCATGTTTAATTCTTGCGATAGTAATCAAGTAAGGCAATAGCATATGTCTATTGTAATTGCGAATCTATTCTCGAATACCCGGATTTAAGAACTTAGTTTATTCAATCTTATATGCAATATATAATTCGCGCTTTCGAGTTCAATTATAAATTCGTAGATGGTATTCTGCTATTAGCTACATATTAGATTGAATAAATAAATCAGTATAATTAAAGCAAATAATCTCAACAATCATTATACGTCAATAATAAAAAAACTACCCATAATCCGAGAATAAGAGATGGTTAGCCACTCATAATTGTATGATCAATCAAAATATTACTTTGAATCATAAAAACTACAAATACTAGATGAAGAATGGAAGGTTAGATGATTTCGTCCTCTAGTTGTGTTCCTTATCCCTCCTTGCCTTAAAAAACATTCAACCCCTTTCTTAGACAAGTTTAAGGGGTATTTATAGGTTAGGGTCGGAATGTCCAAGTCCAAAATCAACAAGAAGATAATTTTCTCTCGGATAGAGGCACTGGCGCGAGGCACCATGTGAGCCGCCATTTGAATCTCGCTAAGTGCCATGTGCAGCGCCACTTTCCTCTCTCGAGGCGCCATGTGAGGCGCCATTTGAATCTCGCTAGGTTACATGTGGGGCACCATTATCCTCTCATGAGGCGCCAATTGGAGCGCAGCCTGTATTGCATTGGGTGGAGGGGGCGCCGCCTGGAGACCACCTATGTCGTGCCCTGCGCCGACTTTCCTTTCGTGCTCTACTCTAGATTTTTCAATGTTATTTAGTGCAACTTTCTTTCCACATGCGTTCAATTGTTCCTACACATAAACTTAACTTAATCAAACACAAACATTGCTCAATTATCATTAAAATACTCAAATGCGAAGCAAGTAATGTCATAAAACTATAGAGTTATGGCCAAACAACAGCAAGTCCTTTTTTTTTTTCCAATACACGATTGACATAATCTCTTTTAAAATGTAATAATCAATTTACCCTTAAATAACAAAAGTTAAAGTAAATTGAAACTAATAAAATTCCACGTTCTCAAAGAGGGAAAAGAAAAGGAAAGAAGATGGGATCGTGACGCTAGATACTAACAGAAAATCCAATTGCTACATGCCAACCAAAATTTGAAAAATAGTGAAAGTAATATAGGAGTTTGGAAGATACAGCAATTAAAAATTCAATAAACATACTTGTTAATTCTAAAGTTAATTCATCCACCCAACCCCTTGCATTGAGTTAGTCAAGTCGACGCGTTAGGAGACCTGGACAATGTTAAAGGGTATCGTACACAGTAAATGACTCAATTACCCATTGATATTTTCAACAATTTGGACTAACATAAAGGTAATCAACAAATAATAATAAATTCAGAATAATTATACAAGTAAGAAAAATAGTGTAATTTTATAGAAAAACTATTTTCGGCAGATTAAAAAAAAATGATAAAAGAGCAGTGAGAATAAGGAATAACAAGAAAAAAAAACATAAGGGTAATCATGTCCAATAAAAAGAATATGCTGTAGTGTGGGAAAAGTTTATATTGAGCCAGCAAAAAGTGGGGGCAGAAGAAGAAAAGAAAACGGCTGTCTTTGTATAACATATTCTTTACAACTGCTACCCATTAACCAGTTAAGCAAACCCTTCACCACAAACAGCTTTCTGGCAATTTTGTCGCCCAACAAATTCATTTCAATATATACATATTTTGCCAACTTTAAGGGTCTGAAAAATCTAGGTTTGTTTGTCTTGAAAAATCTTTATATTATTTTACACCCACCTAGGTGGAAATATCCAATTGTTCTGATTTGGAGTTTGATCTGTAAAATCAACAAGGTTATATAAGCACAGAAATAGAGTTAAAGAGAAAGATGTGGGGTATTTCTAAATGTTGTGACAAAATTTACACGGTTGCAGAAGGGGGATCTGGTTATTGTTCCAAGAAGAAGGATGATTTATGTAATGAGGTGAGATTTCTTCTTTTAACTTATTTGAATTCATACATGTCTCTACCCATTTGATTTCAGGTTCTTCTGTTGTTATGTTCTTTTTCTTTTTAGAATTTTTTTCATTCTTGGTAGAGTTTTACTTTGTAATTATATTAGACAGGAAGACGGAAATTTCAAGTATTGGGGTTTATATTCTTGGGACCCTGATGAAAATTAGCATCTTTAATAAATTTTTGTTGAAACAGAAAGCTAATTGACGTGTGATCTGATTATAGTTTGCTTTTCTGTTTTCTTTTCTATTTTCATATTTTTTATACGAACAAACATATTGTTCTATTAATTTCAAAGGAAATAAAGGGTTTGCTGGAAGAGGATGCTTTCCATTTTATTCTTTTCCATGAATTGTTTACTTGTATTTTAATGGAAAGTGGCACAGCACCAAGTACTATTCCTCTTTTGGCTGAAGCATATTCGTAGTTTAAGCACATATTTTTGACGTTATTGATCTTGGAAGTGGAATGACAAAAAGTTCACTGAAAAGGGCTAAAAATCCCTTGCACCCTTTGAGATTTTATTTTGCTTTCGGATTTGAGGCCTTCGCTTGCTTGTACTTGATATTTGATATGCATACTCAAAAATGTATATTTGAAGTTCTGTGGCATAATGTAATAATGCATGTAGATACATATTGTGTATACGCTTTCTGAGTATAAAATGCTGTTCTTATTTTATACCTAACAAAAGATTCTGTTGAATGCAGGAAACTGGACGAGCCTTGAGCATGTCGAGACTAAAATGTATTTTGCGTGGCTTGGATCTTAAAACATATATCTTTCTCTTTGTTTTGATACCAACTTGTGTCTGGGGTATATACGTACATGGGCAGAAAATCACTTACTTTCTACGGCCTTTATGGGAAAAACCACCAAAGCCATTTAATGAAATGCCTCACTATTATCATGAGAATGTGTCAATGGAGAATCTCTGTAAACTTCATGGCTGGGGAATTCGTGAGTACCCGAGGCGTGTCTTTGATGTTGTGTTGTTCAATAATGAGGTTGACATGCTTACTATACGGTGGAAGGAGTTGTACCCTTATATTACAGAATTTGTTTTACTTGAATCGAATTCAACGTTCACTGGGTTGCCAAAGCCTTCTTACTTTGCTAATCACAGAGATCAGTTTGAATTCGTTGAGTCAAGATTGACGTATGGACAAATTCCTGGGAGATTTAGAAGAGGAGAGAACCCTTTTGTTGAGGAGGCTTATCAAAGGCTTGCATTGGATTATCTTCTAAAGCAAGCAGGTATTCAGGATGATGACTTGTTGATAATGTCAGATGTCGATGAGATACCTAGTAGACATACAATCAATCTCTTGAGGTGGTGTGACGACATACCTTCAGTTCTTCATCTTCGGTTGAAGAATTATCTTTACTCTTTTGAGTTCCTTGTGGATAATGATAGCTGGAGAGCTTCTGTCCATCGCTACCAATCGGGTAAGACAAGATATGCTCATTACCGACAGTCAGACGTCATATTGGCAGACTCAGGGTGGCATTGTAGCTTTTGCTTCCGCCACGTAAGTGAATTTATTTTTAAGATGAAAGCCTACAGCCATTTTGACAGGGTCAGATTTTCGCATTTTCTCAACCCTAAGAGAGTACAAAAGGTTATCTGCAATGGGGATGATTTATTTGATATGCTACCGGAGGAGTATACATTCAGGGAAATCATTGGCAAAATGGGTCCTATTCCCCACTCTTATTCAGCTGTTCACCTACCGGCTTATCTTTTGGAAAATGCAGAAAAGTATAAGTTTATGTTGCCGGGGAATTGCTTGAGAGAAAGTGGGTGATCGATCTAGCAGGGTTTATTATATTTAATTTTTGTGAATGTCAAGGGTGCAGTTCTGCAAATGACGATGCTGTGAAACGGAATGTTGGGATGAATACTCAGATTTGGGAAGTCAAGGATTTTTGTATATAGCTTCTGAGAGATCAAGCATGTCTATTGGACAAATGAGGAGCTTTCTGTTGCAGAACTGCTATTAGTTTGAAACATGTGCATAACTCTGTATCCTGTAGTATATCAATTCCTGATTATGGGAAATTTTGGATCACTACTAATTTATTCACATTTCTTGTGTTACATATCACCTAGCGTTTAGACCAGAAATATGTCCCTTTTCTTAATTGATTAATTAACTAGCTTTCTACTATATGCATCAAGTTGGTATTGTGATCTCAAACGGCCATTACTGCAGTATGTGGTCCATCCTCTAAGCTTTAGGGATGTTTCATGCTAAATATTGACCGACTAAAATATCCTAAAAGTCTTAATCGACTTTTTTACTCTTAACTATTCATATTAATTTTGACAAAAACTTATATAGGAAGAACACAACTGCAAATAGACATGTTAGGGAGTAGAATTATGAATGGAATAAAAAAAAAAAGTAAATACTAAAACTAAATATTCTAATCTTTCATCTAGCTAAACGGGAAACAAATGCATTAGAATTGAAGTAGTTTGCTCAATTGTACATAGGTATTTTCAAAGTATTAAAATTAAAATAATTACTACTTTACAAAATTGAAGAAAGTTTGTTAGTTTTTTGTTTTGAATTCCAAGACGTGAAACACAAAGGTTTGATTAATTTGTTTTCTTAAAGCCTTTGGAGGTTGGTACCCGAAACTAACAAATCATTGTTATTCAAAAGAATTTTTGTATAATTTATACTGTGTTTTATTACCAATCCAATGTGCTTAAACGGTTTTGTGTTCGATTTTATAGTTTTAGAAATATGATTATGGCCATTTTTCCAAGTTTCAGACATTAATACTTTTTAATTTATTATTAATAAAATAACTACATTAATAATTATAAGCTAACAAAACTATAGATCAATGTGTTTGTATCAAAAGATATCACAACCTTTTTGAACAAATCAATCAATGAAAATAAAAGGGTAAATCTTAGCAAAGAATAATAATCACTTAGACTGAAAGAAGACAGGCAATGAACACACAAAAATTGTTTAATCTCATGAAGATCTGTGATTGGATGTTAGAAAATGCTTATCGGAAAATATTACAATCGTCATTGTCTCTTAGAGATGTTACCGAGAGAGAGAAAAGAAAAAGAAGCTCCTTTTTACAAAGTTATTCCCCCCATTATATAGAAAGGACAAACCCCTTCTGGGTCCTACAAAACATATTCCTGGGCCCCCTCCAAGGAACCTCCTTAGCACCTTGTATCAGAGTCATGTTAAGCTGTGAGGACCTCGCCGTTGGTCGTGCTCGTCTGTGATCGTGGTCGTGGTTATCCAAATTTGGACTCATACAGTTAGTCCCTCCGCTTGTAGAGGTCGCAATTCGACGCGTCCTCGATAAGCGAACACCGTTTGCCTTTCGCGGAGAAATTTGGTTTCGTGAAGTACCACATCCTGGTCAACTGCAGGGGGTCAACGTGCTCAGCAAAGTATCGGCTGTCTCATCATGAAATGACGTTATCTGCCTTTTCGTCATGATTACGCGCGTTTTCGAGACTGAGGCTGACGGCATGTCGCTTCGGTTTTGGTACCAATTTGCAGCCTTTCGCCTCGATTACGGTGCCACTCTGCTGCTTTCCGCTTCGATCCCGATGCTACCCAATCCTATAAATAGGTGGAGGATTTGTCATTTCAAAAACTCTTGTCCGTTTCACCTTCGGTTACTCTTCCTCGTCTTTCCGGCATTTGTTCTTGCAGTTTTTCTGCTCTTTCCTTCCTTCATTCTTCACCTACACTTCCCCCGCTACACTAATATCTTTCCTGCCACAACAATGCCTAGAACACATCTATTCCACGAAGGGGTTTCTGAGGCGGACCCGCTGTCCGTGGCTTTTCCCTTCGGTGGTGAGGACATAATGGTGGAAGAGGGGGGTAGCTTTCTTACTGTGGAGGAATTACTACCGAGACACCCCTCATCCCGGAGTGACTTCCTTAAAGATCCTTCTCCTACTCCTCCCCCAGTGATCTCTGAGATGGACCAAGCTTATATAGACGCTCTCCGTGCAAAATACAACATCCCCGCTCACGTAGATATGGTTCCGGCGAGAATGGACCTCGTGGAAGTCCACAGACCTGGGTACTGCGCCTTTTACGATTACCCTTTTGTGATTGGATATTCTTTCCCCCTTCCTCAGCTAGCGGAGGAATTTTGTAGATTTTATCAAGTCTTCGCGGCACAACTTTCACCGTACACGCTTAAGGTACTTCTACTGTTGACGAAGTATGCAGAGTTGGAGGGGTGTGAGGTGACCATCCATCACCTCTTGCACCTGTTCTTGCCCAGCTTTCACAGGGGCAAGATGGTGTATTTGAGGCATCGTGGAACAAAAGGGTTAGTAGTTGGAACCGACGATCGGGCGAGTCGTAAGTTATGGCATAAGTATTTCTTTGTCAGAACTGCCCACATCGTATCCGACCCTGCTAGGTTCCCGGAGCGGTGGAATGATAAACGTGAGTGTCGCCACTTCTTTCTTCTTTTTGTTCTTTCTTCTCTTCTTCGTTCCTTATAGTTTGTATGTTTCTTGCTTGTAGCTATGGGGCGTCCACCCCGCCCTATTGCTAACATAAAGGATTGGGTGGCTCGTCTATTGCCCCATGCAGTAGAGACACGAGATTGGCCTTCCTTCGTGAGACGTTACGGCCCCAAGGTTTTATCTGGTAAGCTTCTTCCTTTACGTTACATCATTGGTCATATGTCATTAACTACTGATACGATTCTTTATGATGGCAGGTCGAGGGGTATCCAGCACAGGGCCCCAGTCCCTACATTCCGACAAGCCATTGCTACTGCGGGAACGCAGTTTACCTTAGCCAAACCAGCTCGAGGGGGTTGTACTCGACCGCTCCAAATAGAAGGTTCCTCTCGAGGATTGGTCGTGAGGGAAGAGGCTTCTTCCGTCCTGAGCCCTCACCCCTTGGATGAATCCTTTAATGGGGATAAGCCATCGCTGCGGAAAAAGAGCAGAGTGGAGCTTGGGAAAGGGGTGGCAGTGGACACTAGTAGAAGCCGAGTAGGTGCATCACAGACGGCACCCGTACCTACTTTCATGGCCGATGCTATCTTGGCAGGTAGGTCTCCCCAAAATGGAAGGGGTTTTCCTAGGAGGTGGCTTGGTGCGTTCTGCGGAGGGAGGTGCGTCCTCCAACGTTGGAGGGGGTCTGCATGTTCAGGGCAAAGGCTCAGGTTCGGACGTAGACCCGGAGGAAATTCGCAAATTTACAGAACGCCAAACTTGTGTAGAGGTCAGGACGGAGGGTTCCGACTGACATATAGTTATCCCCGGGAATTACAACTTGCTGTCGAATTATGAGCAGGTGGCTTCTGCCTTAGCCCCTTTATGCTCTTCCCCCGAAAATGAGTTGCTCAGAACAATGAGTGACGTGGAGTTATCTCAGAGTGTTGCCGGCATGGCTTTGCGGGTGAAGTTTTCTTCTCTCTTTCTATTTGGGTTTTTGTCTGTTTTTCTTGCCTATTATATATATTTTTTACTTCGTTCTTTATGGTAGACTCTCATTATGGAGGCCGAGCGTGAGCGCCGGGAAAGAAAAAAAACGGCCATCTACGGGAAGATGTCTTCCAAATATCAACAATATCGCACCAAGCACCATGCGATGGCCGATATCTATACTCAGGACTCGGACTTCCAACTGTTTCTTGAAGGGCTTAAGCAAAGGGAAGACCAACTGGCGTGCAAGGTCGAAGAATTAAGGGAACGGGATGAGGACTTGGTGAGAGCCATCGCCCGTAGTAGTGAGCTCGAAGCGTCTCTTAAGGCGACTGAGGATGAGCTAGAGTTAAGTAGAGGCGTTGTGGCCGAGAATGCCGATCTGCATGCAAAGGTGGCCGATTTGATTGGTGAATTGAGCGCGAAGTCGGCGAAGATTGATGAGCTTAGGAGTGAGCTGAATGTGGATGCTGACAGACTGGTGGCCACCATTTCTGAAGCGGCGATTTTGGAGGATACCCTTCGTACCTGTAGGTCGGAGCGGTCCAAAGAAAAAGAGACTTCTGCACTCAAAGTGGTAGGTCTTGAGGGCCGTATCAAGGAGTTGGAGGCTGAGTTATCCGTCTTGAGGACGGAGGATGCGAATCGACGCCATCATCCTTCTACTTCCCGTACTTTGGTCGAGCCTATCGTACCTCATCGTGCATACGAGTTGTGGGTTTATGCTGAGGCCCAGCTCGAAATATATAAGGCTCTTTTTACAAAAGGGCAGGCGTCTGAAACTGAACTTCAGGGTGTCCGCGCCGAAGCTCGTTCAGCTCGTGAGACATGTGGGTACGACCCCCGTACGCCTGATGGGGATGAAGTCATCTTTGATGATGCAAACCGCCTTACCTACGACTCTTGGTATGAGGATGCCTACCCCACTGAGGGTGATGTGTAATTTTGTAATTATTTTTGTTTCAAGGTTTTTGTTTGGGCGTGCTTGAGCCCATCGTGAAGATAGGCGTTAGTGACTTTTGTTGTAAATGATGAAATTGTTTTGGTGGTGACCTTTATAGTATTTATGGTTTCTCGAATACTTGTCGAATTTTTGGGCGAATTTTGCTTTGTCGATGGCCTTTAGCCATTGGGATATTGCTTCGAACTGTCGTCGAAGTAGGATCTCATCGTAGTTCAAATGAAGTCGAACACATTTTTGTCGATGGCCTTGGCCATTCGGATGTTGCTTCGAACTGTCGTCGAAGTAGGATCCCGTCGTAGTTCGAACAAAGTCGAACACATTTTCGTCGATGGCCTTGTCCATTGGGATGTTGCTTCGAACTGTCGTCGAAGTAGGATCCCGTCGTAGTTCGAACGAAGTCGAACACATTTTTGTTGATGGCCTTGGCCATTGGGATGTTGCTTCAAACTGTCGTCGAAGTAGGATCCCGTCATAGTTCGAGCGAAGTCGAACACATTTTCATCGATGGCCTTGGCCATTGGGATGTTGCTTCAAACTGTCGTCGAAGTAGGATCCCGTCGCAGTTCGAATGAAGTCGAACATATTTTCATCGATGGCCTTGGCCATTGGGATGTTCATAGTGGCGGTTTGGTCATATTCTCGTGGGAAAATACCTGTCGACTTTGTTCATACAGGAGTTTTAATTGTATTCTTGTAAGAATCACATGTTGACTTTGCATCTACAATGGAGATTTGAATATATTCTTGTAAGAATCACATGTCAACTTTGCATATACGATGGAGATTCGATTATATTCTTGTAAGAATCACATGTCCACTTTGCATATACAATGGAGATTTGAATATCTATATCCAGTCCCTTCATTACTTTGTCCGGAGAATACGTTGACGGGTGGGGTAATGAACAATACTTCGAACCTCGAGACGTCTCCCTTGCCGCCTCATTAAAAACCTCACTGGAAAAACTCGATCGTGACAAAACCCAGGTGAGGGAAAAAGAGTACGACTTAGGTGGCGCCTCCCTTCAGAAGTGGAAGTATTTGTGATGAGCGACGTTCCAATTGTTTTGGAGTAGTTTTCCCTCCATTGTCTCTAACTAGAATGCCCTTTGTTTGCTGCTGCCGTGATATTGCATGGTTCGTCCCAATTTGTTCCTAGCTTTCCCTCGTTAGGGTCCTTCGCTGCTTGTGTTTTAGCTTTAAGAATGTAATCTCCGATCTTGAGCGGTCGCACTTTGGCCTTCTTGTTGTAATACCTTTCTACTTGTTGCTTTTGGGCTACCATTCTTATGTGGGCCATGTCTCTTCGTTCTTCGACTTCATCCAGATCCTGTAGCCTACTTTCGTAGTTGTTTGGTCCGCTCTCGCTGGAGTATCTCAAGCTAGGCTCTCCGAACTCGACGGGTATAACTGCGTCGGTTCCGTAGACTAGTGAATATGGCGTCTCGCCTGTGCTGGCTTTTGGTGTAGTGCGGTATGCCCATAGTAATTCTGCTAGTAGTTCAGGCCATATCCCTTTGGCGTCCTCGAGCTTCTTTTTCAAGATATTCAGTATTACCTTATTGGAAGATTCGGCTTGGCCATTGTCGGCGGGGTGGTATAGTGTGGAGAGTATACGTTTGATGTGCCATTTTTTGAAAAATTCAGTCGTTTTCTTTCCGACGAATTGAGGTCCGTTGTCACAGTTGATTTCTTTGGGGATGCCGAAGCGACATATTATATTTTTCCATATGAATGCGATGACCTCTTGCTCGCGTATTTGAGTGTATGCACCTGCTTCCGCCCATTTAGAAAAATAATCAGTTAAAACCAAAAGGAAATGTACCTTACCTCGTCCTGCTGGGAGGGGTCCGACAATGTCCATCCCCCACTTCATGAATGGCCATGGCGAAGTGACGGAATGCAGGAGTTCCCCTTCTTGGTGTATCATGGGGGCGTACTTTTGACACAGCTCACACTTCCTGACATAGTCCGCGGCTTCTTTTTTCATGGTGGCCAGTAGTATCCGACGCGGATGAGGCATCGGACGAGGGCACCATTTCCTGTGTGGGCGTCGCAATGCCCCTCATGTACCTCTTCCAGTACTCGCCTTGTTTGGTTTGGCCCAAGACATTTGTCCAAGGGGCCGCCGAACGTTCTCTTGTAGATATCACCGTTTACGAGACTGTATCTGGCTTCCTGTATTCGGAGCTTTTTGGTTTCTTTCTTATCTTGTGGAAGCGTTCCATCCTGCAAATATGTTACGAGACGGTTGCGCTAGTCCCAGGTTAGGTTTACAGAATGTACCTCGACTTGGTCTATGGCGTAATGTATAAGGGTGACCACGTTTTCCTTGTTGATGTTTTTGGTGGTGGCTGCTAGCTTGGCGAGGCCATCTGCTTCGATATTTTGCGCCCTAAGTATTTGGTTGAGGCGACATTCATCGAATTCTGGCAGCAGTTTGTGAATTTCTGACTGGTACTTTTGTAGTGTTTGTTCTTTGATTTGGAAAGTCCCGGTGACTTGGTTCACTACGAGTTGAGAGTCGCAATGGAGGACGAGTCGTCGAGCACCATATTTGAGGGCTAATTTCAACCGTGCAATCAAAGCTTCATACTCGGCCTCGTTGTTAGTCATCTCGGGGCATCGTATGGACTGGCGAATTACTTCGCCCGTAGGAACCTCGAGGACGAGTCCCTATCCCGATCCCGATGCATTAGATGCGCCGTCAGTGTAGAGGACCCAAAGGTCGGAATGTGCGGAAGCGCGGAGCGCCTCCTGCTCTACTTCAGGCAATATTTTGGCGCTGAAATCAGCGATGAAATCGGCGAGCACTTGCGACTTAATGGCACTTCGCGGTTTGTATGTTATGTCGTGCTCGCTTAATTCTATGGCCCATTTAGCCAATCTACCCGATAATTCGAGTTTGTGTAAGATGCCCTTGAGGGGGAAGATTGTCACCACTTTTATGGGGTGACATTTAAAATATAGTCTAAGCTTTCGTGAAGCTACGACTAGTGCCAAAGCTAGTTTCTCAAGGTGTGGGTACCTTGTTTCAGCATCAATTAAGGTTTTGCTGATATAGTAAATCGGAGATTGCGTACCTTTGTTTTCGTGGATCAAGACTGCACTTACCGCGACTTCGGAGACTGCCAGGTATACTAGTAGGCATTCACCTCGGTCTGCCTTGACGAGTAGTGGCTGCGAGGATAGGTACGCTTTCAGCTTTCTCAGGGCTTCGATGCACTCTGCATTCCACTGCAATCTGTGATCTTTCCTCAGCACATTGACGAATTTATGGCATCTGTCTGATGATCGTGAAATGAACCTCGACAGGGCGGCTATTCGTCCTGTTAACTTCTGCACTTGTTTCTTGAGTTAATGTCTCTGGTATTCCTTCGATGGCTCTAATCTGATCCGGGTTGACCTCGATGCCCCTTTGCGATACCAGAAAACCAAGGAACTTTCCCGAGGTTACGTCAAAGGCGCATTTTTCGGGGTTCAATTTCATCCCGTATTGCCTCAGAATCTCGAAGGGTTCCTTCAGATGACCGATGTGATCCTCTTTCTTTTTTGATTTTACTAGCACGTCATCGATGTACACCTCCATGGTCTTATCGAGCTGTTCTTTGAACATTTTGGTGACTAATCTTTGATACATCGCCCCGGCGTTCTTGAGTCCGAACGACATTATCTTGTAACAGTACGTTCCTCGTTGAGTGATAAAAGTGGTCTTTTATTGGTCCTCTTCGGCCATAAGAATTTGGTTGTAACCAGAGTAGGCATCCAGGAAGCTTAATAGTTCGTGCCCCGCTGTGGCATCGATGACCTGGTCGATATGTGGTAGCGGAAGGAATCTTTCGGGCATGCTTTGTTTAGGTCGGTGAAGTCAACATACATCCGCCATTTCCCGTTCTTCTTTTTGACCATGACCACATTGGCGACCCATTGGTGGTATTTCGACTCTCGGATGGAACCATTGGCGAGTAACTTATCAACCTCTTCGCTAACCGCCTCGTTGATGGCGGCATTGAACTTTCTCCTCATTTGTCGCACCGGCGGGTAAAGAGGATTGACATTCAGCTTGTGTGTGGCAATATCCCTCGGGATTCCTGGCATATCTGAATGGGAAAAGGCAAACAAATCGGCATTATTAGTTAAGAACTCATGATATTTACCTGGTTCTGAGAGGTTGTGTCCGATGTAGGCCTTTTTCATGCCGTCGGTGTTGTCCAGTTGGATGGGGTCGAGGTCTTCTATGGTAGCCTTGCAGTCTTCTACGACATCCGGATCTCTGATGGCCTCTATTTGTATGTCGGGTTTGGTTCCTGACATGGATGATTGCTATGCTTCCGCACTTGCCCCTTGAAGTTGTTTGGTGTGTGTGCAATCCTGGGCGATGCGGTAGCATTCTTGGGCGGTGCGTTGCTCGCATCGGATGCTAAATGTCCCCCATGGGGTAGGAAATTTGATTACTTTATAGAAACTGGACGGGATGGCTCGCATGGCATGTATCCACGGATGCCCTATGATAGCGTTGTAGGCTGTTTCTTGGTTTATGACGTGAAACGTCGTTTTTAGGGTGACCCCTCCTGCCAAAACGGGCAACATTATTTCTCCCGAGGTTCGTTCCACTGCATTGTTAAAACCCGTTAGTGTTATGCAACGAGGTATTGTCTTATCCTCGAGTCTCATCTGTGAGATGACTCTGGGATAGATGATACATGCGCCACTCCCGTCGTCAACCATTATTCTTTTCACATCAGTATCAGCAATACGTAAGGTTATAACTAAAGCATCATAGTGAGGGAAAGACAAACCATTGGCATCCGACTTATCGAAGATGATACTATCTTCGAAGTCGTCATACCGTTCTTGGGTGATTGTCCGCTTGAGTTTATGTGTGGTGGTGAATTTCACATGGTTGATTGCTGCATCGTCGCTGCCTCCGATGATCATTTGTATGATACGGGCTGGCGAGGGCAGCATCGGTGGTCCTTGAGGTTGATCGCGTCCTCGTGCGATGTTGGTTCGTCCTCGGTCGCTTAGCAGTTCTTTCAGGTGCCCTGGTTTAACATTCTTACTACTTCTTGCCGCAGACCTATGCAGTCTTTGGTTTTGTGTCCCTTTTCCTGGTGGAATTCACACAGAACGTTCGATCTCCGGGTGCTCGGGTCCGACTTCATCTTTTGCGGCCACTGCACCTTTGTGCCGAGCTTTTCCAGTGCATATACTATTTCTGAAGGAGAAACGCAAAAGTTATGAGCGGAAAGCAATGGAGGCATACCTCTTTCGTTTCGGTGTGGCCCGGTATATCGGGGCGTGACCTCTGCTTGTCGTGGTAGTGGTGGGATGGACGCCCGGATGTAAGGCTGATGCCTTTCTCGATTGAAACGGGATGGTTGATCCCTCCGCCCGTCGATACGGTGCTCCCTCCTTGCTTAGGTCTGGACCGATGTTAACCGTTGGAGCGTTCCATTCAAGTCTTCCTCATCCGCTCTTACTTCGGCACAATAGGCGTTATGGATTTCTTCCCATGTAGTGGGAGGGTATTTCATGAGCCTGCTCAATAATTTTTTGGTTGCTTTCAACCCGCTTCTGTTTAACCCATTCTAGAAGGCTGTCACCGCCATTCCATCCGAAACGTTGGGTAGGCTCATTCTTACCCTGTTAAATTTGGCTAGGAAGTCTCGAAGTCCCTCGCCCATCATTTGTCTGACGGCGAAGATGTCATTTACTTTGGCTTCCGCCTTTTTCGCTCCTGCATGGGCGGTTACGAACCTATCTACCATTTCTTCGAATGTCGATATTGACCTCGCTGGTAGTTGGGAGTACCGTGTCAGTGCTCCCCCTGTCAGAGTTTCGCCAAATTTTTTCAATAGTACCGAGGGAACTTGTTCTTTTCACAGATCGTTGCCTTTTACCGCGGTGACATAGTGAATCAGGTGATCCTCCGGATCCGTGGTTCCATCGTATATTTTTAAATAAGGCGGCATTTTGAATGTTTTCGGGATAGCGTGGGGGGCTGCTCCTTCAATATACGGCTGCTCGACGAATCGACCTGCATCACGTTTTGGTAGCAACTTCGGAGCGCCCGGTATTTTATCGACTCTTTCCTGATGTTCTTTCATCTGATCATGGAGTGTTTTGTTCTCGTTCTCTATATCTTCCATTTTCTTTAGAATGGTCGTGATTGCATCATTACCTGCATCAACGACAATATGAGTGTTACCTACGATTGGAGTTTCCGTCTCATCGGCGACAACTGCAGTTTCTGCGTGTATTGAGCCTCCGATATTCCTTTGAGTGGGTTTGTCCAGTATGCTGCTCAAGGTGTTTGTCAGCCATTCCTCTAATAGTCTCTTCACAGCTGGTGGTGCTTCTCCTACTGCGGACGTTGAGGTTTCCATCTCGCGTGAGATAATCACGCTTTCATGAGGGGTGGACACTTTATTTTCCTCGAGTGTAACACTTGGCGTTACGCTTTCATTGTTTTCCCTGCCGGCTTCGTTGATGGAGCCTAGCTGGTTGTTCGTGACGTGTACTATCGCCTTTGATCTTGTCTTACCCTTTCCTGCCATTGCTGAACTTCGCGAGGTTGAGAATAGGTGTTTACTTCTTTCGGTGATCTAGGCGAAGCTAAAATCTTGGCTATAGAAATCCCCACAGACGGCGCCAAATTATTTGTATCAAAAGATGTCACAACCTTTTTTGAACAAATCAATCAATAAAAATGAAAGGGTAAATCTTAGCAAAGAATAATAATCACTTAGAACGAAAGAAGATAGGCAATGAACATAAAAAAATTGTTTAATCTCATGAAGATCTGTGATTGGATGTTAGAAAATGCTTATCGAAAAATATTACAATCGTCGCTGTCTCTTAGAGATGTTACCGATAGAGAGAGAAAAGAAAAAGAAGCCCCTATTTACAAAGTTATTCCCCCCATTGTATAGAAGGGACAAACCCCTTCTGGGTCCTACAAAACATATTCCTGGGCCCCCTCCAAGGAATCTCCTTAGCACCTTGTATCAGAGTCATGTTAAGCTGCGAGGACCTCGCCGTTGGTCGTGCTCGTCTATGGTCGTGGTCGTGGTTATCCAAATTTGGACCCATACACAATGGAAGGACTAAAGGATTATATTTACAACGCACGACCAAACCTAAATCACGTGGAAGAAATTCAAGTTTATTGGGATTCAGTTTATATTATCTTTCACAAAGATAATTTTACGTCGAATAAAATCGTAATGCATTAGTACTCTCTAATATTTAATATTCAGAAGAAAACTAGCGGGACATTGAATTCTTTAAGCAAAAGCTCTAGTTCAGTCTAATTCCACACAATATCATAAAACATTGTAAACTATCCACTCAATGATTCAAATTAATTTGCACAAGGATTCGTAAATTTGATGGAACTTTCGGTACTAATGTTTGAACAAGATGTCTACTCACTTAATTACTTTTCAAAAACAAAAACTCAATTTTTGGTTAATAGTTGCCAATAAACGGATGTGTTTTCTGTCGACCCGAAAGCTCATTCGGGTTATAAAGCAATATCCGATTAGAAGGGTGAATGACAGGCTGATGGTTATTAAGCTGGTCGTGGGAGGGTCTACTTTAAATGTGATTAGTGCTTACGCGCATCAAGTGGGTTTTGAAGAGGAGATTAAGAGGCGCTTCTAGAAAGAATTTGATGGGTTGGTACGTGGCATTCTGCTCACCCAGAAGTTATTCGTAGGAGGGGAGTTCAATGGTCACATTGGGGCGACATCTGGAGAGTATGACGGCGTGCCTGGCGGCTTTGGCGTTGGAGTTAGAAACGGAGGGGGTACATCGTTGTTGGATTGTGCTAAAGCCTTTGATTTGGTGATTGCAAACTCGTGCTTTCCAAAAAGTGAGGAGCACTTGGTTACATTTAGGAGTTCGTTGGCCAAGACTCAAATTGATTATCTACTCCTCCGGAAGTGCAATAGGAGTATGTGCATGGATTAAGTTTATAGCAGGCGAGAATCTCACGACTCAGCATAGATTATTAGTGATGGGCTTAGCGATCGTAAGGAAGTGGGGGATGAGGGCTTTGTATGGTCAAACCAGGATCAGGTGGGTGCTTTGACTTTCGACAAAGCGCAGGAGTTGCGGGGGGGGGGGGGGG